>NC_045550.1:51605913-51683413 GCF_009769535.1 Thamnophis elegans
GAGGGTTCTGTCTGATATGTTGTGTACTATTTGTTTCATGAGTTGCTGTGGAGGGAGGTTGGGCTTCTGGTTTTTTTTCTAGTCTGTGGGGTTTGTTGGTGTGTTTGTCTTTCTTGTAGGATGTTTTTGTTTTGGCTTTCCAGAGGGCTAGTTGTTTGGATTTGTCCCAGAGTGCTGGGTGCATTTTGTTGCTGAGTTTGAGGTGAGGAGTGAGTAGGTCCCGGTTGGTTTGGTCTACTAGGAATCTTTTCCCGTGGAGTTCATTTCTGATTAGGGCTAATTCAGTTATTTTCAGGATCCTTAGAATATATATATTCTACTAATTGTAGAATTTTATATTTATTACCATTGAACACCATTTGAAGGATAGGACCTAATTTCAAATTTATCAAGATTTTTTTTTGTACATAGAACCTATCTTTAAGTTAATCATCTATAAATTCATCTGGTCATGGACTCAGCCATCCTCTATTGTTCAATCTTTCCAATAAGGAGACTTTAGCCAACTTTATTAAAAGTCTTACAAAACTCTTGGTACATTACATCCAGGGCATTCATTTGGCCCACTAATTTAGTCAATTTGGCAAAAAAAAAGATAAAATTTGCCTGAGATGATCAATTTTTTGTCACATTATAAAAAATACTTTGCATTTATTTCATTTTTCCTCTTCTTTGCTTTCTTCTCTTTTTTTCTTCTATTTTTGTGTTAATTATACATTTGGCAATTTTAATTTTTCTTTTGCATGAGATTTCAAGTTCAGCCAAATAGATTTTTCTTTCTCTCTTAGAAGCTTCAATGCCAACTATATAATTCCTTGTGTAACTGAACAATACAAGATGACTTTTCATGCACACATTCAATTATTGTCTTTTGGGGTTAGGTCATTTAGATTATGATCAGAACAGACTTTCTCCAGTCATTCTAACTAAAAAGAGATTTAAAACTTGATCATATCAAATATGAAGCAGGACGAGCTATCAACCCATGGGATAATTTTTTTACATCAGTTTTCTATGTAAAATTAGGAAACTTTACTTTAAAATTAGCAACTAAGCTGTCTTTATTGGAAACAGTCTACTTGACTGAAGATAAGATTTTGACTGAGAATCAAATTACATTTAATCCAGGGAAATTCATATCTCAGCACTGCATAATAGTATACTATTCACTGGAAAAAATATTCTAATTGTCCAAGAGATGTTCTATATACTGCCTTTATTGATTTAAAGTCAAGATTCAGTTTAATTCACAGAGACAGGCTTTAGATAAAGCTGGCAGCTTCTTCTATTGATTGAGCACTCCTACTTTTGATCATGAAATTGTGATAAAATACTTTCATGCTAGCTATATATAACCCTGAATTTCTTTCCATGCCAATCTCCATCCCAAAAGGAGTGAAACAAAGTTGTATATTAGATTTGTTCATTTTAAACTTTTATCTTATTAACTTTTATACTCAAAATGTAGTCCAAACTTTGAAAATAAATCCATTCTATCCTCCTAAATGGCCAATAATTCCACCTTAGTACCTCTTTATGCTGATGATACTATAATCCTCTCCACAATGCAAGTACACTTGGGGTGAAGTCTTCAATTCCCTTCTTTATATTATAGAATGGAAGGACTCATTGCCAGTTATTCGGTGAAAAAGATAGTGGCTTTCTCCAAAATGCTTAACAGCTGCATCTATTGCTGAAAAAGAAATAAAATCTCTGTAGAACAAACTAAAGTCCTGGGAATTATATTTCAGTTGTTCGCTACCTGGAGGGAATAAATAATAGTTTTCATTCATTGGACCCATAAGGCCACTAATTCAATTTTGTCTTTTTCCATACAGCAAAGGCATTACTTATGCACCTGCTGTTATAAATATCTATAAAGATAAAGTGATTAGCCTTTCCCTTTACAGTTTCCAGATTTGTATTTACAAAGATTCAAGACTTCTTAAAATGGTCCAATCCCCCCCCCCATTTTTTTTTTTTAGAATCTTTATTGAAAGTTCTTTTGAAATCAAACTATTTATCTTGCTCTTTGGAAGTTGTTCTCTAGGGGTACATCATTTTGGGCTATGTCATCATTCTCTTTTGTCATAACTGATCTTCAGTGAGATCTCTGTCTTGCTCTATTCTTTTGGATAGTTTTCAATCATCTTGGGTGTTATTAGACCACATTTCCTTAAATTCAATATTTGGTTTCATTTAAGTTCAAGAGAGTCAACTTGGAATTGAAATTTCTAATTTTCAGAAAAATTGGACCACAATCGCTCATGTCACCTGGGGAGAAGCTGTATGGAAGACCATTTATGCCTGCTAACTAACTAATTGTCATCTTATACATGCTGTGTTGGACAGCCTTTTCCCTGTTGAGATTGTTGTTTGCCATCTAAGCAAGTTGTTGGAAGATACAACAACATCCTACAAAGGATTAAATATCTTCATATGTTAGGGGTAATAATGTATTCTTATTGCTCTGCTGTTTTTACGTGTCTTGGCATTCTGATTTAATAAACACTTTGCTGCTAACTCATCTTAGATGTTCTGATAAGGAGAAAGTTCACACCCTGGTGGCAGATGTTTCTGCACAAATTATCTTGAAAGATAGCCAAATTCTGTGCAAATATTATTGCTGGACAGGATTAGGATTTTCATTTTTTTAAAACAAACAAACAGACATTTACATTTGTCTAATCCTTCCATGTGATGGGACAAAAATAATCACTTTCTCTACATCTTTGTATATTTTAATCCTATTAATTGTTTTACTTTCTTATCATTTTTTCTTCTGCTGTATATAATTTCTTGACAGCTGGCATTAGACCATAAGTAAGCCTAACCCCTTAGTAATCCAGAGTTAAAACAAAGTAAAGCATAACAAAAGTTGGAAAAGCTTTGAATTTGAGTCCTGATTTTTTGTCTGTTGATTCAACACATAATAATGCTACCAAAATCTTATTGAAACATATTCAATACATTTAGACTTACTTAAGCCCAAGACACACAGAGCTTCTTCATGGACTTAGATGGACAACATAATAATTTAATAAATAAATAAATTTACTTCCATAGGTAAATCACATGTGTCCCATTACTTGCACGGTCCTACATCCATTATTATTACTGGGTGTTAGTTGCATCTCCCCCCCCAGTTATTTCAATGGGACCTTTGATGTAATCCAGCCCATTGACTTTATGAAAAAAATCAAATGAAAAAAGTATTAGTTTTTGATTTCCTCAAATTAGCAAATGATACTATTTATGGGGGTGATGTCCACAGGATTATAGTAAGCATTTTTAATGAATAAAATTAGGAATTCAGGACACTTACAATTTATGAATGCTCAGATTATTTCTGAAGTCAGTTTTACTATCGTTATCAAGGCCTGTTGATGTGTGATTTGGCATAATGAGTTGCCTCTCCAGATTTTGTTTTAAAATTCAGAACATTTCTCTATTTATCTAATCATTTATCATTTCATCAAATGATATCAAGGATTCTCTGTGCAGATCTGTATCACTTTATATTTAATTCATGCACACAAGCCATGTCTCTCTAGAGTTTTCATATTGATAAGTTTAAAATAAAAGGCAGAGGATGGAAATATTTTATTCTGCAATTATGGGTACCATTCATAACTATTTTGTGTAATAAACTTATCTAGGGATGTTTCACTTGGAAATATGGAAGCTGTTGCTCATTAATCTCTTTGTCCTTAGTCCATTATTTGTCCTTTGTCCATGCATGGAAGCATCTTCTTTCTAAAGAAAGAAGAAATTTACCTTGTAAAACAATGTGAAATTGTGGCATATGAGCTATGCTACGGGTCCCTTTTGCTAAGGAGTTATATACCTAGGAAATGTACCTTTTCTTCTAGGACCCAGGAAATGTACCTTTTCTGTCTAAAAAAGTTTTATTAGTTTTTGATTTTTTTCAAATTAGCCAATGATATTATTTATGGGGGTGACTGTAGTAAGCATTTTTAAATGGATAAAATTAGAAATTCAGGACACACAATTTATGAATGCTCAGATTATTTCTGAAGTCAGTATTACTAACAGTCTTATTATGAACAGTGGGCCTGTTGATGTGTGATTTGGCATAATGAGTTGTCTCTCCAGGTTTTATTTTAAAATTCACCTTCGGGAATATTATTGCCCCTGAGGTGACACTGACATCATCTTTGATATCTTTCCAAAAGTCCCTCAAAACCTGACTGTGATAAGGGCTGGTTTTCAGGGATTTATGGAAGTAAAATAAGGATGGGACCAGTCTTATCTCAGAGGCGATGATATTCTAGAAGTTTGATGTCCTGGCAGAAAAGATGCATCTCTGGGGTTTCAAGAAATTGGTGATTTATTATATTAATTTATTATGTTTATATTGCCACCTATTTGCCCATGGCAACTCAAGGGGGCTTACATAATTTAAAACCACATGAAAAAAACAATAAACCTAATAAAAAAATCAGATAAATATAATAAAATCATCCCCACCTCCCCCCACCAGCGACAACAGATCACATGAGCCATTTAATGGGCTCCATCCCACTCTGAGTTCCCCAGGCCCACTAGCAGAACCAGATCTTCTGCTGCTTCTGGAAGACTATTACAATGTGGACCATTCTAATCTCTGGGGAAATGATGTTCCAGAAAGAGGGAGCCACAACTGATTTAATTAAATAGCTACATTCTTTGTCACATCTAATACTCCTTCATACACCTTTAATAATAATAATATTTATGTGGAATTTCATTGTGGAGTTTTTTCTTAAAGAAACATTGTTCATTGTATGAGCTTTTTTAAATTTCACATGCTGCTGACAGTCATGTTTCATGGGATGGTGTAAAACAATAGGCAGACTTAAAAATATAACTAAAATATAAAAACTGTGTAGTTCACTGAAATTAATGCTATCTGCTTTGAATATCCCAGTAATTAGGCATAAGCACAGGTACTTGAAGCACTGACGAATAGATGCTTTAGCCAGGATGAAGTACAAATTACCACGAAATGCACAAATGAAAGGAAAACAAAGCAGCATCCCCAAATTATAAATGGTGCTGGAACATATAATACTGAAGTGAATAATGGAGGTAATGTTGGGGAACCTATGCAAAGCAGCCATGATTACAATAACCACACCTCCATTTCAGTAAGCTGTGTGGTCTTAATTGATTACATTTATAAATCATGATTTATGCCAGTGTTTTTCAACCACTGTGCCGCGGCATACTAGTGTGCCGTGACATAGTGTAAGGTGTGCCGTGGGAAAAACACCCGCCTATAGTCAATATAGGCACAGAGTTAAATTTTTTTAATATTTTCTAATGGTGGTGTGCCTCGTGATTTTTTTCATGAAAAAAGTGTGCCTTTGGACAAAAAAGATTGAAAAACACTGATTTATGCTATAGTATGCTATGCAAAGTCAGATTTATTATACAATATATGGTTAAACAGGTCAAGTCAATTAAACCATACCAATTAAATAATAGGCTAAAGAATAAATAAGTTGTCAGAGGGGAAATCATGTAGGAGAATGTCAAAAAAAGTAAAAGTGTTCATATTTGCACAAATGAAGTGTCACATGCAAACATAGAGTAATACATGTACTAATGCCACTACGTTGTACATGTCTCACAGAGGAAAGGAGCTTCAACTGCACATTTGCTATCATTATCTTGGCTTTTCCCCCCCAAATTCTTGGATGGACCTGGGTTATTGCATTCAGTTACAATCAGTATACATCAGTATCCAGAATACAATCAGTATACTACAGCATTGCAATTTCCTTTTTAATTGTTTTGGAAATATGTCTCTTTTATGATTTTAATGCTATATGCCTCCCAGAGTAATTTCACACCAACATGAGAGGCAAATAAATAAATATAATAATAATTAACATTTACATATTATAATATTTTATCAAATTTAATATTTTATAATAAAATAAATTAATAATAATCCAGACAGACAGGCATCTGCCACATAACACCCCAGACTTAACAGTTGTTGATAAGAAAGACAAAAAAGTCTGTATAGTAGATATGGCAGTGTCTGGAGACAACCGAATAGAACAGAAAGAACTGGAGAAGACAACAAAATACAAAGACCTACAAATAGAAATAGAATGACTACAGCAGAGGCAAGCAAGGGTAGTGTCAATAGTAATAGGTGCCTTGGATACAATCCCAAACCAACTGAGCACCATTTGAACACCACAGGCATTGACAAATTGGCCATCAGTCAATTGCAGAAAGCAACTTTGCTTAGAACAGCTTCCATCCTGTGATGATATCTGTAACACCATCAAACATCCTGATTTGTCTATCCCAAGTCCTTGTAAAAAAGACAATGGAATGGAATGGAATAGAATAGAATAGAATAGAATAGAATAGAATAGAATAGAATAGAATAGCAGAGTTGGAGAGACTTTGGATGTCTTCTTGTCCAACCCCCTGCCTAGGCAGGAAACCCTACACCACTTCAGACAAATGGCTATCCAACATCTTCTTAAAGACTTCCAATGTTGGGGCATTCACCACTTCTGGAGGCAAGTTGTTCCACTGATTAATTGTTCTAACTGTCAGGAAATTTCTCCTTAGTTCTAAGTTGCTTCTCTCCTTGATTAGTTTCCACCCATTGCTTCTTATGTGCTTTGGAGAATAGTTTGTCTCCCTCTTCTTTGTGACAACCCTTGAGATATTGGAACACTGCTATCATGTCTCCCCTAGCCCTTTTTTCCCTTAAACTAGACATACCCGTCCTGCAACCATTCTTCATATGTTTTAGCCTCCAGTCCCCCAATCATTATTATTGCTCTTCTCTCCATTCTTTTTAGAGTCTCCACATCTTTTTACATCTTGGTGACCAAAACTGAATGCAGTATTCCAAGTGTGGCCTTACCAAGGCATTATACAGTGGTATTAATACTTCACGTGATGGAATTGGGCATGTCTAGTTTAATGAAAAGAAGGACTAGGGGTGACATGATAGCAGTGTTCTGATATATAAGGGGTTGCCACAAAGAGGGAATCAAACTAGTCTCCAAAGCACCAGAGGGAAGAACAAAAAGCAATGGATGGAAACTAATCAAGGAGAGAAGCAATATAGAACTAAGGAGAAATTTCCTGACAGAACAATTAATCGGTGGAACAACTTGCCTCCAGAAGTTGTAAATCCTCCAACACTGGAAGTTTTTAAGAAAAGATTGGAAAAGATTTGTTTGAAATGGTATAGGGTTCCCGGTCTAGGCAGGGGCTTGGACTAAAAAACCTCTAAGGTCCCCTTCAACTCTGTTTTTCTAATTCCAATATTTTACACTGCATGTGTTGCTGTGACCAGGGGGGCATTTGCCCAGGTTCGCCTGGTGCGCCAGTTGCGACCCTACCTGAACCGGGAGGCCCTCACAACAGTCACTTGGGCCCTTGTGACCTCTAGGCTGGAATACTGCAATGTGCTCTACATGGGGCTGCCCTTGAAGAGCATCCGGCGACTTCAGCTAGTCCAGAACGCGGCCGTGCGAGTGATTGTGGGTGCACCTCGGTTCGCCCACATAACACCTATCCTCCACGAGCTGCACTGGCTACCTGTTCATCTCCGGGTGCGCTTCAAGGTGCTACTTGTCACTCATAAAGCCCTCCATGGTAGTGGATCTGCGTACTTGAGAGACCGCCTCCTGCCAATTACCTCCCTGCGACCAATTAGATCGCATAGATTAGGCCTCCTCCGAGTTCCATCTGCCAGTCAGTGCCGACTGGCAACTACATGGAGGAGAGCCTTTTCAGTAGTAGCTCCGACCCTTTGGAACGATCTCCCCGTGGAGATTCGTACCCTCACCACCGTCCAGACCTTCCGCACAGCCCTTAAGACCTGGCTAGCCCGTCAGGCCTGGGGATAAAGCTAATTTGTCCCCACCCGAATGATGAATGAATGTTGCTTACTATTTTACTTCTATGTATTGTTTGTGTCTATTGTCTGTACCCTCCCTTCCTTATTTTATGTAAGCCGCCCTGAGTCCCCTCAGGGAAAAGGGCGGCCTATAAATACTAATAAAATCCAAAATCCAAATCCAAATCTTGATTCAGAATGGTAGAAAACACCACCAACATATTTTTTTAGCAAATATGTTCAAAGAGAAATTTGGACTATGAAAAAAATGTGGTTACAGGCTCCCCACTTTATTCCAAATAAAGCCCTTGGTTTTGTAGCACCTGTCATTTTGGTGTTATCATAGCTTATTGCAGATGTTGCTGGCCATATCTTTGTCCATTCTGTTTGGTTAGATAGATTTCAAAACATTCTGATTTACCTCAACAACTAGGCTAAGTATGTTGTCTGATTGAGGCTTCTGAGTGTCCATCATTGAAGATACTTAGTATTTGTTCTCTAAGAAAAGAACTAGTCAAAAAAGGATAAACCTAAGCCTAAAACAAGGTTAGCAAACACCTGATACTTTTTCATGGCCATCTCAAAGGAAAATGTAAAGGTTTCTTAAAATATAAAATAAGAATGATCTGAAATGATCAGAACCCAATTAACATTTGCAAAGACAGCTTGCTTTTGAAAATGTTCAATTCTTGTGGTTCAGGCATTTCTTTGGAGGCTTAGCAACGATATGTTGTCAACTTCCTTCAAATGTTCCCCCACCCCCCTTGCATCTGATTTGTTCATTCCTTTGTCAGGGCATCTTAAAAAAGAAAAATAAATTTCACTTGTATCTTGAAAATGGTGCTGAATAATTATAATGACTAAAGTAATGTAAAAGGCATAACCTAAGCAACTTTTGAAATGGGTTGACAAGTATTTTCTCCATGATAAATAAAGATTCCCCTTACAAGGGTTTTGCTGAGTGTATCAATGACGGTGATTGATGGTACCAGTTACCGTCACTCATGCACTTCCAAAGGCTTTTTGAAGAACACCAAAAGTCAAGAAGAAAAATGAGGATAAAATTATGTTTTAAAAAAGGAACCAAGTAAGGAACCAAGCTGTCATCCTGGCTCTCTGAATTTAAAATAAATCATGAGGAAACCAGAGCCAAGAGAAGAAAACATGCTTTGATTAATATTCATAATAACATCTACCAAAACCAAAATGGGCTTTGAATCAAAGTCAAAGTGAAATACTAAGGAGCTTTCATCTGGCTAACATACTGTGACTTTATCAGTCTCCAAAAGTGAACTTCTGCTGACACTTACATGAACATATGCAAACCTTTCATAATTATTAATGTTAATAGTTAATTTCTGATACAACTGGTGGAAAAAGTTGGACCATGAGAAAGGCTGAGCACCAAAGAATTGAAGCCTTTGAACTATGGTGCTGAAGAAGACTTCTGTGAGTCCCTTGGACTGCAAGGTGATCAAACCAGTCAGACCTAGAGGAGATCAACCCTGACTCTCTTTAGAAGGCCAGATCCTGAAGATGAAACTCACATACTTTGGCCACCATAACGAGGAAGGACTCATTGGAGAAGAGCCTAATGTTGGGAAAGATTGAGGGCAAAATAAGAAGGGGACGACAGAGAATGAGGTGGATGGATGGAGTCACTGAAGCAGTAGGCATGAGCTTAAATGGACTCCAGAGGATGGTAGAGGACAGGAAGGCCTGGAGGAATGTTGCCCATGGGATCACGATGGGTTGGACATGACTTTGCAACTGACAACAACAAATTGGTAAAACTCTTTTGAAATCAAATCTCTGATAAAACAGCTCTGGTCTTTAGCACAGTATATTAACATATCATCTAGAGATATAGACTTTCAGAAAGGTCATTCAAGTTTGATAGAGAACATTTTTTCATTGCCATAGCTGAATCTTACTTCATCAACCATTTGTATTGGTTTCTTATATACAATGGGTTCATCATCATTATTATCATCATAAATTGCATCAATCACTTGGTGTTGACCTTGTATACTCACTCATCTGAGGAAAAAATCTTGTAGGACAAAAAAGATATCTAACCAAACTTGCCAAAGGTTATGCAAAGCTTTGTTGGGGTGAGTGAAATGATATTTTGAGTAGAAGCAGAGCCACAATAGTTATTTCCAGAGCTTGGGCAGCTGTGCTAATTCTGTTCTTTTGCTTCTCTAGTATGGCCTTTTCTGGGTGGGAAGTGCATATGAAGCAATATAATCAATTAAGATGACATACTCAGTTTCATACATGAGAAGTGCACAATGTTCAATTAGTTCAAACATTAAAGCAGAAAATATCAACTTCAAAACTGAAAAAAAATGTGTTTAGGTCTAACACATATATGATGGTGTTATTAAATATTCATCTTAAAGGAAAAGCACTTATCTTGTGAGTAGCCTACCTTAGTTTATTTTAGTTATAGAAGTATGAAAAGAAATGTAAGAAGTACCATATTTTCACGACCAAAAGCCGCACCGGATTATAAGCCGCAGTATCAATTAACGTTAATTTTTCAAACTTTTTCCACATATAAAGCGCACCGGGTTATAAGCCGCACGTTTCCCGACGCTTCTGGACATCTGTTGCAGTTGCGAGGAGGAGCGGAGAACAGCGCGAAGGTTCTTGGCGCTCCAGGAAGCCGCGAAAGCAGTTGGGAGAGGCGCACGGCTTCCTGGAGCGCCAAGAACCTTCGCGCTGTTCTCCGCTCCTCACGACTGCAATAGATGTCCAGAAGCGGCTTTTGGGGCTAATGGGGATTGGATTTCCAGCTCGATAGCCCCTGCCGCTTCTGGACGTCTATTGCAGTTGTGAGGAGCCGAGGAGAGTGCGGAGAACAGCGCGAAGGTTCTTGGCGCTCCAGGAAGCCCCGAAAGCAGCTGGGGGAGGCGCACGGCTTGGTTTCTCCTCCCTGGACGTCGCAGCAGCAGCCCCAAGCACACCGATCTCTGTGTTTTTCGCATCGGGGTGTGCTGCAAGAGAAAGTTCACCCTGAGTTCACCCTTTTTTAAAGCCTTTTTTTTTACCCTCCCCAGGCTCCAGGCTTTATAGGAGTCTGGGGAGGGCGAAAAAAGTATTCCCCCCCCCCCCCCGAGGCCCTCCTGAACCCTCCAGAGTGCAAAAAAAATAAATAAAAAAACAGCCCTATGAGTAAACCGGAGGTTTGGGAACTGACTTCCAGTTTGCTCGAAGGATCATTTTAAGTGCTCTGCAGGTTTCAGAGAAGCCTCCTGAAGGTCCCTGAAGCCTCTGGAGTGCTCAAAACGACCATCTGAGCAAACCAGAAGTCACTTCTGGTTTGCTTGTAGGGTCTTTTTTTGCCCTCCGGAGGCTTCAGGGAAGCCTCCCGAAGGTCCCTGAAGCCTCCGGAGGGCCTCCGGGGGGGGGGGGGGGCGGGCGGCAGAGGGCTTTTTTCACCCTCCCCAGGCTCCTATAAAGACTCTAGAGCCTGGGGAGGATGAAAAAAGGATGCAAAAAATGGGGGGGTGTCACACCTGTAGTGCGCATATGCACATTGGGAGGTCATGCATTGCATTATGGATGCAGCATGCCTGACATGCCAGCCCCCCTGTGCTCCTCCCACTTATGGCACACGAGCCAAAAAAAGGTTTGCCATCGCTGGACTAGATGATCATCAACATTTGTGACCTGTCCAATTACTGTAACCATATGATTTTTTCTGGAAAGCTTTTTCAGTCAGAGAGGGTTTTTTCCCCTTCCTTTTCATCCCTATATCTTCCATCAGGTGTTTTTTTTAAGATATGGCTTATTTTAACTTTTCAGGGTTGATTCAGATAATAGGAAAAAAAAATATCTGGGATCTATATTCCAAATGAATAGATAGCTGACTTGTTTTACAACATTAGCAGATGTTGTAAGCAGTCAATCAAGAAGTCAGTTCTGAGTCAAGAGCATATAAGAATCCAAAACCAAACTGAAATCCAATGACAGAAAATGGGAAGAAAACATATTAAAAAACAAAAATCACATAGAATAGTAGAGTTGGAAAGGACTTTGGAGGTGTTCTAATCTAGTCCCCTGCTCTATATCATTTCAGATAAATATTGCCCAGTCTCTTTTTGAAAGCCTCCAGTGATGAAAACCCACAACTTCTGAAAGCAAGTCATTCCATTTCCATGATAATGGGGAACGTTTATATACCCCTATTATTCAGAAGTCCAGTACAAAATAATTTTCAAATGGGGAAGTGCTATTACATCTCTGAAAACTGTTCCAGATTTCTGGGGTACATGGAATAGAAAGTAACAAAAGAAAGGCCATATTTAAAAATGGACTGTTTTCACTTGGGACTATAGGTAAAAAAAAGATTTCTGAAAAAATCCCCAGTGCATCCCAATAAAAGGAGCAACCCCTTCTTTTTCTGGTTATAAACCCAGAACTGAGTATATACATCCAACCTGTGTTTCCCAGTGCAATATAAATAGATACAACATGGAATAAGATCAGTAACACAGAAGGAGAGATCAACACATAGAATATATCATGATTAAAATATTCTCCCTGCCTCCCCCACTCCCCCCCCCCATGTCTCCTTTTCTTGTTCTCAGGCACGCATGCACACATATACACACTTACATATTATGTAGGTGGATATGCAAACATTAAATTCATACTATGGTCACTGTTCATAAAGGAGTTGGAAAGAATTTCATAAATCATATTCTGCTTTCTCTAATTTCCTTTTCAAAGAGAGCTTATAGAGTGACATAGAAATGAGGGGGAAAAACTTGAGAAAATTGAAATTGATTGATATGTCAGCTTCTAAATGAATGTGGATTCTCTGCATGAATTTTTATATCTGAAAGAGGAAGGAAAATGCTAAGCAATTTTATCTGTTTCATATAATTGATCTAGATGCATTTCACTCCTACCATAAACATTTCTGGCCTTTCTTTTTTTAAATGTATTATTTTTATTCTTATTTTTATTCTGTACCATGCAAAAAGTTAACTTTAAGACAAATTAATAATAAGAATATCAATAACATACTTATTGAGAAAATTATCAGGAGACCTTTGTTGTAATAAATTCAAGAATTCATTCACTGATCATTGGCTGTTTCTCAGATTGCTCCTTAAAGGTACATATTCACATGACCCAATCTTTGCTATTACACTCATATTTGAAAACATGAAATATATGTGGATGAGTGGATGGATGGACAGACAAAAAGACAGTTCACAGGATTTCTACTTTGTTATAGTTTCTTTCTTAC
The DNA here is from genome assembly GCF_009769535.1 of Thamnophis elegans. Lineage (NCBI taxonomy): Eukaryota > Metazoa > Chordata > Lepidosauria > Squamata > Natricidae > Thamnophis > Thamnophis elegans. Next base: position 51,619,065 of record NC_045550.1, read on the forward strand.
TTTTAAAATACATTAATTCAATGCCCTGATGCTAAAGGTCATTTCCTACAATTCCTTGCCTTTCAAATTTTCCTCTTTGTATCTTAAAGAACATGATGGTAGAAAAGCTGAGAGCACATGGAATGTCATACTTTGTAACTTGAAACACTGGCCGTCAATTACACCAGCTGTTGTGATGACAAATGAAAATTCAATTCCCTTGAAAGATAGTAGATGACTAATAATACCAAAGCATATTCTGTCTTAGTATAATTTAACCCAGCATTGTCATCTTTTGAAAGTATTGCGAAGTATCTTGTCTAGAGAAATAACTAGCAGATTCTCCATTGCTATATTATACTCTGCCACTGATATCAACATCAGTATCCCATATTATTTTTAACATCACTGCCAGTATCCTTGAACAATTATTTTAATATCAATAATGGAGCAGGAATAGCCATATGTTATTCTATAACCAGGCACTTAAAAATACTTTCCATTTCTGAAGAGAAATAATAAGAAAAGTTGCTGTATTATAAAATAAAACAGCCCTTACCCAGTTTTTGCAAAATTTGCCCAATACTTCAGTATAGATCTGCTCAGTGCTTCCTCTGCTTTAGTATAATTAACTCTTCGCTCTAGAGGTAATCCAAATACGAACTCAATTTCATAACCATGTGGAACTCCCATCCATTCTGGCCAAGCAAGTTTTGAAGATCGGTGCTCAAAGTAGTAAAAAAAAGCATTGTTCCCTGCCAAAGCAAACTGTTTTATGAACTCTACTGAAGGACATGTGAAATAGTAATCCCCAATAATATCATCCATGGCCTCACGATAATTGAAAATATTCTTCTCATCTTCCCAGTCTGTGTAGTGAAAAGCAATAGATTCCAATCCCATTTCATTTAATTGTGGAAAAGCAACTTTCAAACCTGCCTGGAATTCTGTTTCATTGATAATGCTGTCGTTATCTTTGCTGAAGCCAGGAGCACCATACACAAGCATAGTAGTACCTTCATCTTTGTTTACTCCCATCAAGATCTGTGTTTGTTTAAAGTGTCCATTTTTCAGCAATATTTCTGGTATATCAGCAAGAAAGTCACCATCAACTACGGGACAAAACTGCAAATGTATAAGACCGGTGTATATTGTTGAAGCTTCTCCTTTCTCCAATAGCTCTTGGGGTTCCTTGTTTTGAAAACAGAATATGATCTCAGTTTCATTGCCAGTACAGTGGAGGAGTTCAGCTAGAGCTAGAGTTCTTTTTCTTGCTTCAGATGGTAGAATTACACCCCAAGGAGCATTCCCAGATCCACTTTGCATGATCGCCCTCGTGAAGAGAGGATAGCTTTGAGGAGAAAGAAGATGGAAGCTAACAGATCCTGCTCCAGCACTTTCTCCAAACAAGGTCACACTTTTAGAATTACCTCCAAAGTTTCCTATGTTGTCATGGATCCACTGAAGTGCCAGCCTTTGATCAAACAAACCTACATTTCCTGGGGCGCCTTCATTTCCTGGCAAAGCCAAGAATCCAAAAGGCCCTACTCTATAATTCATTGATACGACAATGACTCTTTCCACACGAGCTAGAAACTTGCCATCATAAACAGAGAGTGAAGATGTTCCACTGTGAAAGCCACCTCCAAAAATCCATACCATGACTGATGCATTTTTAGGCTTGGGGGAAGGAACCCATACATTGAGATAAAGGCAGTCTTCACTAAGTTTTGTGTTTGGATTCCACATCTCTGATCCTTCAAAGCCAGGGAAAGTATTATCTAGGAGTTGAAAGCAAGAGTTGGCAAACTTGGTTGCATCCCAAGTTCCTTTCCATTCTTCTCGAGATTCTGGCTTTTTGAAACGTAGCCTACCAATAGGTGGTGTTGCAAAAGGAATCCCAAGAAATGCAGTAACTGTTCCACCAAGAACAGGTAAATTAATACCTTTGACCATTCCATTCTTAGTAGCAATGATGGTGTCATCTCCAGCAGGGAACACCATCTTGACAAACATACAGAACAGAAGAAACCACATGATAATTTTTGTGTGGCTCCACATCCCATTGGTATGCATCATGAATTCTGAAATAAAATAAAAAAGAAAGAGCTTAAGCAGAACTTTCAGGCGCAGAAACACAGTGAGTCACTGCATTGGGGAACCGTGTTGTACAGCCTCAAGAGACTAACTGACAGCTGTACTCAAAGAGAATGCACCTCAAAGACAATCCAGTAGGCAAAGTGTCTCAATTTCATTATTTACAAGGTATAACCAAATGGAAGTGAAGAAAATATAATAAAATCATCACCTGTAATACCACATCATTATGAGCACCAAACTGAATACTCCCACAGTCACTGTCAATCAGTCACCAGCTTGCTGGAATCTAACTGAAAATACGCATCTTCACTCAGATGATCTTTTGCCATGCAAACTCAGATCACAAGCCCAGCTCCTCCTTAAATTGGAAGTGATCCTGGTCTGCTTGTTTGAGAATAAAGGATGCAGAGGTATGAAAATGATTCTCGGAAAACTGTTCCTGAGCTCTTGATAAATGCTGGAATCTAATAAATCCTGGAAAATTTAGGGGAACTAAGTTTTGTCAGAATATTCATAAGTGGCAGAGACATGGTAACAAGGTCAGCCAATGAATAGGAATAGCAACTAAGTCAGCCAATGAGGGCTGTTTAGAAACTGAAATAGTATTTTCTGGAGACAGCTAGGTGCATGGGTGGGGCTTAGGGTTAGCTTCACTGCCCTGTATCGAGGCGGTTCTCTTTGTCTGTATTAAGCTCTGTGCTGGAAATGAAACTAGTCTGGACCCGTTGCTCTGATTTGAAACTGAAGAACCACTCTTGGTATTGTACATTTACTCATGTGTTGTTATGCATATAAAGAAGTTAGTGAATCCTGCTGAATCAATTATCTGTGTGTGCTTTCAGAATGTGATTTCTGCAACAAACTCTAACAGTCTTGAAACAACTTTGCTCCAGCAATTGGAAAACTTGTTTATAAGGAATAGTTAATGGCTACAAATATCATATAATATGACTTTTATTTTGGAATGTGTATAGCTATTTATAATTTTCACTATAATGCACATTTGGGATTATTCAACACAGATTAGAGCCTTGCAGAAAATATTACATGTGTTAGTGGCGAATATCTGTAGCTTGGGTGTAGGATAAGGTTGGAGGTTCATTCCCCAAGGTTGGGCGTTTCCACATGAACCCAAAAGCTCAGAGAACAAAATACCAAATGTTCAACCTCTCTTTAGAAAAGGCCAAGGAACATGAGGCATTATTGTTGATGCAATACAGAGAAAGCCAAGCAATATCAAAAATAAGTCACTAAATGCTTTACTGATTATTGAAAGATCTTGTTGTTATAGAAATGGCTAGTTTATATTATTATGGACTAGTAAAAAGTTGAGGTTTGATGTTAATCTTACAGTAACAGAGGGAGTTGCAAGTCAACTCTTTTTTTCTTTTTTTCCTTCCCTCCTTTCCCCTTTTCCTCCCCACTGTATCCTCTTATTTGCTTTTGTATTTCTGTATTTTATTGTATAATCTGATAAAATGTTTAAAGTTGATTATTGAAAAATCTTCAGTCATGACAGTCATGTCAAGGTAAGAAATATGCTTAAAAAGTATAGATATAGATTAGATATAGATATAGATATAGATATAGATATAGATATAGATGATATAGATATAGATATAGATATAGATAGATAGATAGATAGATAGATAGATAGATAGATAGATAGATAGATAGATAGATAGATAGATAGATAGATAGATAGATAGATAGATAGATTCTGGGCTGGGAAAGTAATGCAAAAAATGTACTTGTATTTCCCCCAAAATAAGATCGGGTCTTATATTTGGGAACTGTAGGGGGGTCCAAAATAAGCACTAGGGCTTATTTTTGGGGAGTGTCTTATTATTTTTCTATGTACAGGAGGCCCACTTCTTCTGCTTGCTCACAGCCACAATGGGCAAGAGACTGTGTGGTATATCAGTGCTGCAACTGTGAGGGAGGGGGTTGGAGCTTCCCCACAGTCCCCACGCTGGCTTACCTCAAGGCCCTATCGCCAGACCATTCACACCCTGACATCTGCCTTGCCTCATGATGGTGGATCAAACAGCAGGACCACATGCGATCACATGCCCACTTCTTCTGTTTGCTCACAGCCACAACAGAACAGGCAAGCCAAGAGATGATGGGTTGGAGTGGGCAGTGGGCCATGGGTGGCTCGTCTTCATATCTCTCAGCTTTCCTGCAGCCCATGTGGTGCACTGGGATCACATGCCTTCCCCCCTCTCTCACATACACCTCTGCCTCCATCTGCTGCTGCTGCTGGCATGCAAAGATGAGCCTTCATCAGCTGCCCGTCTGCTCTAATCCACCAACTCTCAGCTTTCCCATGTCTCGCATGGCCTGCTGTTTGGACAGATAATCAACTCACCTGTGCTATCCAAGCTGTGGCTGCTGCCGGATACCATAGGCCCCATGCCCTTGCCACCTAGAGTTTTGGCCACTACCACCCCACTGGTGAAGACCTTAACTAGGGCTTATTTTAGGAGCATGCTAAAAATCAGGCTAGGGATTATTTTCAGGATAGGGATTATTTTTGGGGAAACAGAGTATATACTCTACCCTTAATTATTCAATAAATATAAGTATCCTGTTAATGGATTATATTCTTCCTCTGTCATAACGATTAGATCTCTGGACATAAGGCAGGCAATAATGACATGTTTGAATTAAATAGAATAAATGTAAATATTTTGTTTGTTCATTTGTTTGATTGCTTGCGTGCTTTCTGCCTGCTTTACTTGATTCACATTTCTTCACTTCATACTGGCTTGGAAATAGCAAACCATGTAGGTTTTGGTGGCGCCAAACAAGTTCTGGAAAGGAATTTAGAGTAGATGATCTCCACCTTCTCTTCCAAATCTAACATGCTATGATTCTGTGCTTCCTACTTATCATATAAGAATATAAAACCAATAATCTATCTATAGGCTTTCATACATGTATTTAGAGCAGCCCTTCACATAGCCTCAAATGTGGATAAATACAAAATTGATAAAAATTGATCGGAAGATGCATAGTTACATAGCAACACCTCCTCACTAGCAATCAACACCTAGGTAAACACAGATTAACACCTAGATTAACATTAGATAAACAATCAAAAAGCAAACAATACCCTGATACACAATCAAGGAACCAAAAATACCACTCCCACCAACACTGACAGGGCTAGTATATCAAATAAGAGCAAACCCCATTGATGATGTTAACTAGTTTGGGAATGAAATGTCTAAAAAAAAATTCCAAGCTCTTCTTGATCAGTGCCCCACGATGCAATGCCTTTTCCTGTAATGTGGACATGGTTTTGATCACCAAAAGTTGTATGTTGAATTGGCTGAAATGGGGAATATGTGTTTTGAGTATGGAAAAAGCTGATTAGAAAAAAACCAGAGGATTCTTAGAAGAACTTGCTTGGAATGTTTATTGCTAGGAAGAGGGTGCTTGGGTATTTAAATCCATATGTGTTCACAGTGACTTGTTTGGTGGGAATGGTTGTCTCTCTATGTGTGTTTTTATGTATATGTGGATGTGTATACATCAATGTATAATCCCTATTGACTGTGCTTAGTAATGAGTTATGAGTTATGAAAGTTTATTTATATGCCGCCCTTTTCCCTGGGGGGACTCAGGGCAGCTTACAACTCAAGGGGGGGGGGGAAACAGACATTTAACACGTGAGAACAATACATAATTAAAAAACACAACATTCATACCATTCGGGTGGGTTACAGTCTTTAGCCCCAGGCCTGACGGGATAGCCAGATTTTAAGGGCTGTGCGGAAGGTCTGGAGGGTGGTGAGGGTATGAATCTCCACGGGGAGATCGTTCCAAAGGGTCGGAGCTACTACCGAGAAGGCTCTCCTCCGCGTGGTTGCCAGTCGACACTGACCAGCAGATGGAACTCGGAGGAGGCCTAATCTATGTGATCTAATTGGTCGCGTGGAGGTGATTGGCAGTAGGCGGTCTCTCAAGTAATGTATCTAATTTATGTCTAGTTTGGGAGTCAATACTTAAATAATCATATTTGTATATCCTTAATAAATAACATACGGAAAAAGTTTCATAATAATATGCAGTAACTTAGACATTTTGAGTAATTTCCTCTTGAAAGAAAGATACGGGAAAGGAGGGGAGGAAAGTATTCTACGTCCTCATTACTGTCATTTTAAACAATCTGTTCGCAAGTCATTTGAGTAATGCTTCTATCCTTAAAAGGGCAGAGTTAATTTCAGTGGAAAATACAGCTGCACAACTCTTGAAGGGCTGTTTCGCTCATTGCCAGCAAAGATTCTGAAAGCTGAGAATAGAAAATAGGAACATTTTTCCTTTAAGTGTTTCCTAAGTGTATGACAGTATCAAAGGAAGTGAAGGACAGAGAAGGATTATTGGGGACAATATTTCACTGATTCAGTTGAATGCAAGAGTAAATGAAAAGCCACACTATAGGAGCCAAATATCGAGGATAGGGACTGAAAGGAAGAGTAAATTTTATGTTCTTCAATCCATAAAGAAATATGAAATATTATCTTTAAATTGTACTCATTGAGGATCTTACAAGAACAACATCTGCATGCATGACTGATATGCTTTAATAGTGGGATAGAATCAAGATCATGTGAAGTTCATGTACCGCTTTACAAAGCCTTACTAAGACCACACTTAGAATACTGCATCTAGTTCTGGTCATATGAGGAAAAAAAGGATGTTGAGACTCTGGAAAGAGTGCAGAGAAGAGCAACAAAAATCATTACGGGGCTGGAGACTCAAAGAGGAATTGGGCATGTCTAGTCTAATGAAAAGAAAGACTAGGGGAGACATGCTAGCCTTGCTCCAATATTTGAGGGGCTTCTACAAAGATGAAACTATTTTCCAAAGCACCAAAAAGCAAGACAAGAAACAATGGTGGAAGCTAACCAAAGAAAGAAGCAACCTAGAACTAAGGATAAATTTCCTAATGGTGGGAGCAACTAACCAATGAAATAGCTAGGCCATAGAAATTGTGGGTGCTTCATCACTGAAGGCTTTCAAAAAGAGACAACCATTTTTCTGAAATGATGTAGGGTCTGCTGCTCAAGCAGAGAGTTGGACTAGAAGACCTATGTGGTCCCTCCTAACTATCCTATTTTCAGTCTGATGGATAATAGAACTGCTCTAGGGAATGTGAGAAATACTTAAATCAGTGGTGGTTTCCTCTCCCCATCGCTACCGGTATGCTGCGCACGGGGCCGGGCGTTCTAGTTGTGTACACGCGCTACACATGCATGTGCACTTTACCACCTCTGTGACACCCAGCTGCTTGTCGGAGGTCGTGCAGGTGCCGCACACTGTGCACACATGCACAATTGGCCAGTTGCTTTAAAAACAGGTATAGAAAGCAGTCGGGGGTGGGTGGGCCAAATGAGCCACCATACTAGTATGGTGGCCGCTGCTCCTGGCTACTACCTGTATGGCTGTACCGGGCCGTACTGGCTGGAACCCACCCCTAACTTAAATGTGATTTGAATGGATGAATCCTCAAACTTGGTTTCGGGTGGAGTATGGATCAGAGGTGATATTCAGCCGGTTCTCTCCAGTTTGGGTGAACTGGTACTGGCAGCTGCAGGAAACTCCCCACTCTCCCCGATGTAATGCACAAGCCCTGTGCATGCACAGAAGGTGGTGCACATGCACAGATGAGGTGCATGCGAGCAAGGCAATCAAGTGCACATGCTCACATTTGTGAACTGGTAGGGAAGGTAAGTAAATCCCACCCCTGGTATGGATGCCTCTTGCCAGGGAACAAGATAACAGAAGTGACAGGCTTTCCCCACCATTCCTAATTTCTCCAAGGTTTGGCCAAATCAAATATCTGCTCACTGATGAATAAAGCAGATGATGATAGGTTGCCCCATACTGTAGAAATTGGATAAGCAAGGGCACTTGGGAACCAGCAAAATACCTACAGATCTAACTTTTCCTGATGTGGAGATCATTTTTCCCCAAAACTGGATATAATATCTTACCATCTGTATTGCTGTAAGGCTGATCCTCAAGACCCCATTTACCAAGTGAAGCTGCTACATGGTGAAAAAAAGATTGTATCCATTTGTCACATATAATTACACTGTAAACGTTAACAGAAATATTAGATCTACTGATATTTTGCCTGCAAAAAACGTAAATTCCCAGGAAGGCCATTCAACCTCTATGTGAATGATCTTCCCCTTCATTATTTGTTCAATAGACAATTTTAATTTTGCAGCAATGAAAATAAGCCATAACTGGTTCCAGGCATAACCTCTTACAATTTATGTATGAATTCTGATTTTATATGGGAATTCTGCAATCATCCTACATATTTTGTTTTAAGTGATGTGCATTTTATTCCATTTTATTCTTTTAGACATATCCCTGCACAGTATATTAATACACATTATTGTATTTGCCTATTTTATTATTTTACAATATAAATTCCTTGCCATGATTGTATTTCAACTCATTTAATTTAATTTTTGTATTGCATATTTTGTAAATTATTCAGCAGTAACTGAATAAACATTGCCATTACTTTTAAATGTTTGTCTACTGGAAATGGAATTAAACACCAACTTCAAGAATGCCAGATACAAAAATGATATCCAATTTTCTCATTACTGAATGCAAAGACATTTTTTTTCTTTTGTCATGCTATCCTTTAATAAGGGTAAGAGTGACCCATGTATAATCATGAGGGATTTCTAATGTCTGGAAACTTGTTTAATATGTGATTATTTGTATCTTAAGCTCTGCAAAATCAACAGCTCTGACTAATGAAATCAGAGTTTATTTTGAAGACTGGGAAAGAAGTCTTTAAGGTACATGTATGGATTTTTAATAGCCTATCCTGCCTTTTCCATTTTAAAGAATATGTTTAAGGCATCTCAAATAATCATGACAAACACAGCATTATTTTTTTTAAAAAAAGGACCTGATCCTATTTCTGTGGTAAAGCACATTTCAGCAGATATTAGGGAAAAAAATATTATGTGAGAGCCAAAAAGTTGCTACTGTTGATTATGCTGTTGAACAAACAGAATAGGTTGATATGAAATTATTACTTGTGTTCTTTATCATAGGGAGGAGGATGGGAGCTGATTCAAACAAAGAACTTTCAAATATAACTCTCCATATTATTCTTGCTATTTCAATTTAGCAAGTCCAGAGAAATACTGTGACAAGTTTAATCTAGAGAACTGCGAGTCTCTATTAAGTAGAGAGTAAGAAAGTTGACCTTGATGAAAATCAGTGGTGGGTTGCCAATTTTTTTACTACCGGTTCGGGTATGATTGCGTGCCTGTGTGATGCTTCTGTCCATGCGCAGAAGCATCCGTGAGGGTGGGCAGAGGCTCCCGCCACCTCTACTACCAGTTCACCTGATCTGGGCTGAACCAGGAGCAACCCACCTCTGATGAAAATGTGCAGAAACTGATACCTAGGCAAAAGGGGTTAAAATATTTTTAAAGTCCAGAGCAATGAGATAACTTTGAAAAGAGATTTCATTTATTCACTACAATATAAAAAGGAGAAAGCACAGAATAATCAAACCATTAAGATTCTGTATTATATTCAATCTCAATTAAAAAAATAGTCTTAGCCTTCACGTGGACTTGATTCTTGGTCTGATCCAGAGGTGGTATTCAACCAGTTCTGACAGGTTCTGGAGAACCAGTAGCAGAAATTTTGAGTAGTTTGGAGAATCGGCAAATAGGCTGGCCTTGCCCCCCCCCCCCGTGCTACCTCCCAGCATCCCAGATGATCTTCTTTTGTTGCCCTGCACAGGAGAATGTAACTGGAAAGCAGGTTAGTGGGGTGGGAGGGAATGGGGTTTTTGCAGTAACCTTCCTCCAGAAGTGGGGAGAGAATGGGGATTTTGCAGTATCCTTCCCCTGCCACGCCCACAAAGCCATGCCCACAAAGCCACACCATGCCCTCAAAGCCATGCCCCCCAGAACTGATAGTAAAAAAAAATGGTCTGATCTACTAAGCAGGCTGACAATTAATATGGAGTGGCAAATTTAAGAATAGATGTAACTGAGATTAAATTACACAAAAGCTTTTGCTGGAATCCTATTATATGTTTGCTGTATATGATTGGTGAATGGTATTGATTTATACCATTCAATTTTAGTATTTTTCTTTCTCTCTTATATGTACATTTTAAAACATAGTCCCTTTAATTATAGCTAGCCATAGATATTTAATGGGAGGAGTTACTAGGGAATAATCTTGAGACATCTAAAGAAGGACTTTTTTTTCTTAGATACACATCTGTTAAATTGAACAATGATATTTAGTTCTTTCCCAGCCTTTGCCTGCAGAGATAACAGAGGCAAGGTAAATCATTGATTTGGAGAACTGCTAAACCATATTTTCTCAACCTGGGCAACTTACAAATGTGTGAACATGTGGACAGGTTTAAGATGTGTGGACAACTCCCATAATTCTTCAATTCAAGAAATAACTCAACTCCTAGAATTCCCAGTCTTCAACTCCCATTGCTGGAATTTTGGGAGTTGAGGTCCACACCTCTTCAAGTTGACCAGGTTGAGAAAAAAATGTGCTAAGCATTTAGATAATAAAAATTGGATGGGGGATGAATTACCAAAAAATAAAAAGAAATATATAACTTTTTTTTTTAAAAAAAGTTGAAACTCACTTCTATTTATACCTACCTAGAAATATTTCTTTTATGCATTTTGATAGTGATTACTCTTAGATGAGGGTACAGACATGATACAAATAAAGCAAAACAAGATACCTCCCCCATCCAAAAATCAAGGCTACATATTTCTATTAATATTAACATTGGGTTCAGTGTTACAATAAACTGCACAAGTACTTCTCTTCACAATTGGAAGATATTGATTTGAATTGTACATGCTTAGATTTACCAAAACTGTAATCCATTTTTTCTCTCATAATATGATAATATAAACTAGAAAGGAAAAATATGAGATGATCCTGTCTACATTGAAGCAAGTCCCACTAAGTATAGAGTTGGATTGAAATCTAAATTACCCATTTAATTAAAAACTGCTTCTTGGTGTAAGACATTAATCAAAGTAATTTAACTTAAGAAGGTGAGGGAAAACATGTTGAAACATGCTCTGGTCTGCATCTTCTCTACATTACATCATATTTAAACCACATATAATTTAATGGGATTATTTACAAGTACATATGTTGAATACTGAATCTAGATTTGAAACAAAACAAAACTTTCCTTTCAGAGAGAACCTTAACATTCAGTTAAGTACAGCTACTTCCTACAGCTGTAGAATGCCTATTGTTTAATTGCATAAATTCAGAATTTACAAGCAAAATATTTAGACCCCTGTGCTTAAATGAAAGAATCAGCATTGAAAAGAAAAAAAAGAAAGAAAGGAAAAGTAAAGAATAACATGTCAAGTTCATAGGCTGATGTTCTATTAATATGAACACCACACAAGTACACATAGCAATGTGCTGACTGGCAGCCAATGTTAGCTATTAACTATACATATTGGAACCTGTCATAATATTGTACAAACCAAATGGTCTATGTAACAATTTTTGAACTATTTTAATTTTCCACTGATTAGCAGTTCAGGTTAAACCACGCTGCAAGTCCACATGTGTGCCTCTTAGAATTTAGAATTTTTAGAATTTTATTAGAATTTGTAGGCCGCCCTTTTCCCTGAGGGGACTCAGGGCGGCTCACACAAAAACTGGGAAGGGGGGGAATACAGACAGTAGGACAACATGTAATAAAATAGCAAACAACATACATTCATCATTCGGGAGGGGCAACTATCCTATCCCCAGGCCTGACGGGCGAGCCAGTTCTTCAAGGCTATGCGGAAGGCCTGGACGGTGGAGAGGGTACGAATCTCCACGGGGAGCTCGTTCCAAAGGGTCGGGGCTACTGCTGAGAAGGCCCTCCTCCTTGTGGTTGCCAGCCGACACTGGCTGGCCGATGGAATGCGGAGGAGGCCTAATCTATGGGATCTTATCGGTCGCAGGGATGTAATTGGCAGAAGGCGGTCTCTCAAGTATCCAGATCCACTGCCATGTAGGGCTTTATGGGTGATTAATAGCACCTTGAAGCGCATCCGGAGATCAACAGGTAGCCAGCGCAGCTCGCGGAGGATAGGTGTAATGCGGGTGAATCGGGGTGCACCCGCAATCACTCGCGCGGCTGCATTCTGCACTAGCTGAAGTCGCCGGATGCTCTTCAAGGGCAGCCCCATGTAGAGCACATTGCAGTATTCCAGCCTAGAGGTCACAAGGGCCCGAGTGACTGTTGTGAGAGCCTCCCGATTCAGGTAGGGTCGCAACTGGCGCACCAGGCGAACCTGGGCGAACGCCCCCCTGGTCACAGCCGTTAAGTGGTGGTCAAATGACAGCTGTGGATCCAGGAGGACTCCCAAGTTGCGAACCCTCTCTGAGGGGTATAAAATTTGACCCCCCAGCCTGAGTGATGGAACAGTAGCCAAATCTTTGGGAGGGAAACACAACAGCCACTCGGTCTTTTCTGGGTTGAGCACAAGCTTGTTAACCCTCATCCAGTCCATGACGGCCTCAAGGCCCCGGCACATCACGTCCACCGCTTCATTGAGTTGGCACGGGGCGGACAGATACAATTGAGTATCGTCCGCATATTGATGGTATCTAATCCCGTGCCTGCGGATGATCTCTCCCAGCGGTTTCATGTAGATGTTGAATAGTAGGGGGGATAAGACCGAGCCCTGAGGCACCCCATAATTTAGGGGCCTAGGGGACGATCTCTGCCCCCCCACTAACACCGACTGCGACCTGTCCGAGAGGTAGGAGGAGAACCACCGTAGCACGGTGCCTCCCACTCCCACCTCCCGCAGTCGTCGCAGAAGGATACCATGGTCGATGGTATCGAAAGCCGCTGAGAGGTCAAGGAGGACCAGGATGGAGGAACGTCCTTCATCTCTGGCTCTCCAGAGATCATCCATCAATGCGACCTTAGCATATACTTGTATGCAAGTCAAACATTTGTCAATAGGAATTTGATCTATCTATCTATCTATCTATCTATCTATCTATCTATCTATCTATCTATAAAAAGTTAGCTTTAGGTGTCCCTAAATTGACTCATGCTAACCCAAAGCAACTCAAAACAAATTCTCACAAGATTAAAAGTAATTAGGAAGTTTATTTCAGATGACATCCAAACTGAAACACAAGTTTAGATATGTTTATTTTTAAAGATATGTTTCCATTTAGCCTTACTCCATGGAAGTAAAGCAGAATATACTTCACTATTATCATTCAATCAAGCAACGCAAATTGATCACAGTGATTGCTTCCTCTCCTTGTAACTCTTTAGTCAACCAAGAAATCTATATACAAGGCAATGTGACCTCAATTTAAATTCAGAAAGTGGTTAAATTAATAAATGATTTTATTAAAGTTCAGTTTAATTTACTTAGCCCAGAATCCATTGAATAATACTATGGTTCACTACACCTGCCTGCTTTCTTGTTTCTCCATTTCCATTTGCAAAATAAAGTTGGTATTCTGAGCAGAGCAACACATGGATAGAACATAGCATTTTAGCAGAGTGCAATTCTGTACATTTCAAGCGTAACTATAACTTATGCTGATAGAGATCAACGTAAATAGAGAATCTCTTACCCCAATTCGTGTTATTGAGAAGCCAACTGAGAGAGGGGGAGAGGGAGGGAGAGGTAGAGAAAAAGAGCACGCAATGCTCTTTAATACTTCAGGAAACTGCAGTGTTCAGCTGCTTCTATAAAGCTTCCAAATTGGACTGCTGACATTATAATCAACTGTTTAGGACAGTGATCGCGAGACTTGGCAACAGAAATCTGAACTGAAGGCAGGCAGTCTTTATATCTGACATCTGTTCAAAATAGCTGAAAGACTTGAGAGTTAAGAGAAGTGGGGGATTTGAACATTCCATCTTCTTTGATTTCTCAGGAAACGAGAAATGAAAGAAGTACACTTTTAGTTTGAAAAAGCAACCAACTCCGTTCTACAGAAGAAAAAAGTCAGAGAAAAAATAATCCTGTACTCCTTCCTCTGCCCGTATTTGCTTTTGTTCTCTTCCATTCACAGGTAATAATAAAGAAAGTATTGTACTATATTCTTGAACATCAGAAAAAGTGACAGGTCCTAAATGAAGATCACACCATTTTTATGAATTTTCAATTTTCTTTTGATTTTGATTTGCTTTTTTTTTTGTAAAGAAAAAAAATGGGAGAAAACAAAAGAGAGATATTCAAGAAGCAAAATAAGAATATTGAGAGGGAGGGAGGGAAGGAAGGAAGGAAATATTGCAGGATGTGTATAAAATATTAAAACTGTATTCATAATAGTGGAAAATAGTACAAATATAATGACAGAATCTCTACTGTTGGTTTATGGAAATAAGAAAATATATTGTTACATTTTTTTAAAAAAGTCATCCATATCCACATACTCCTTATTAGATACTTTCTAAGAATAACATTATTAATATGAAATTGTAGCAAAAGGTATAACAATGCCTGTTCCTTTTACCAAAACTTTGATTTGTTTTTAATACTTTAATTTTCAGCATATATAATCCTTATATAATGTGCTGAAAAAGAAACATTTAGCAAAACATGCTACCTATTTTTAGAGAGCAAAGAATTCTCTGCAGTCTGATCTCTTTCATGAATTTGGTCACTGCAGACTATTTTCAGATATATTATTGAAATGATTAGCCTCATGGAAGAATGATGCCATGGAATAACACAAAAAGAGTAAGTTGAAGGTTTGTTTTGACTTTTAATTAGCCCTGCAATGTTAGACTTTTCAAAAGTCTGAATGCACATTGCCTAGCAACTCATAGAGGACCAAAGAAGGTTGTGCTTGTGTGCGTATGTGAGAGTGTGTATAAAGGAAAACATTTAGCATGCCCTAAATCTTGGGGGGCATCAATGCTGGTGAACTTGATTGATTGGAATCTTTTTTCCCTTTCTCTTTTCAAGTATTTCATAGTAAACTACAGTCTCTTCTATCCAGGGTTCTTTAAGAATCAGTTGCCGTCTCCTTTTCTTTCTTTGTTAATGTTTTACATTCTTCCCTTGAGTTTCTTGAATCATAGCCAGAGCTTCCAATTAAGTTAATAATATTCAAGTCTATCAGCATTTTGTCACCTTCGAGACATTCCATAGATTACATGTGATGGAATATCATATTAACACTGTCTTCTGGATACAGATCAAGATGTTGATTATCACCTAGAAAGACATTTCCTGAATAACTTATGGAAACTCCTGTATCTATAGATCCCACACATCCTGGACATAAATTGTTTCAACTTCTCCCCTCAGGATGCTTTTATAGAGCATTACATGCCAAAACATCCAGACACAAAGATAGTTTTTCCCCACCCCATTCCATCGTTCTTCCAAGAACCTAATTCCCACCGGACTGTCTTATGTCTAAAGATATTTATCCTTATACAGGGCTGTATTGCTATTATCATTCTTATCTTTCCTACTATTGTCTCCTATTGGTATCTTATGATTATCACTTATTTGTATCTTATGATTTATGATCTATGACTGATCAGTTTGTTATTTGTATGTACACTGACAGCCTATGCCAGTGATGGTTAACCTTCTTGGTATCGAGTGTCCAAAGTGCCAGCACAAAACACCAAAATGCAATACAAGCACCCTCCATGCATGCACGTGCATCCCTCGTGCATGTGCCCCATGCCCCTGCACCCAATTTGGGCTTCTAGGTTGGTTCAGGAGGCCATCAGGCCCAAAATGGTGAGTGAAGGGGGCACATGTGCCCAAACCCCCAAAATGCAATGTGAGCATCCCCGCACATGCACTCCATCCCCCCCCGCGCATGCATGGAAGAGACCTGAAAATCAGATGGCCGGTGGGAGGCATGTGTGTATGCATGGTGGAGCTGAGCTGGGGCAACAGCTCATGTGCCTGCAGAGAGGGCTCCATGTGTCACCTGTGGGGCGCATGCAATAGATTAGCCCTCATGAGTCTATGCACTGGAAACAATTTCCTTGTTTATCCAATTACACTTGGCCAATAAAGAATATTCCAATATTACAATTCAATCATACTCTTTCTGCTCATGCTATGAGAATCAGCATGGCAGGCATGCTTCTGGTACTTTCTTTGAAACAATATCACCTGGAGAGTTGCAGATGAACTGAAAATACAGTTCTAAAAATTTCCTACTGGTTTAGGAATGGGTAGTCACTGACGTCCCTCAATACTTTTTGAAGAGGGCAAGGCAGCAACTTGTCTTTGATCTTTTTTGCTAGTCTATTTCTGCTTCTGCAGGATAGAAGGTCTACAGATGAGTTCATTTAGTTCACTCATGCTTTTGACAAGACACTCACTTTGTTTAAGGCCTCAGTTTGTAGAAAATGATGCTAGTGCACTGAGCTTAACTATATTTTGTTTGATTCTCTCGATGCATCTTGAGTGCATTTAAAAGCTCTGAAATGAGAAGTGTAACACTTCCATTATCCCATGTATACAAATGACATGCAGATAACTTTTTTTTACCTGAACAAAGTAGTAAATTTAAATGCTTGGAAGAGGAGATTAGAACCCTTGACTGGGACCAAGTTTCAATTATTGTTCTGATTATTACTTGTTCCTTTGAGTCTAACAATGCTGTGAATGGTGCAATGATGCTTGCAGATGAGATCATACTATATGCTTTAGAATAGAATAGAATAATAGAGTTGGAAGGGACCTTAGAGGTCTTCTAGTTCCATGACCTGACAAATACGCTCACGACAAAAGCGTGCCGAAGAAACCGCGGCGAGAAAACCATGACATCATAAATGCGCCCACAACAACGCGCCGACAAAACAGCGCCCAAAAAAGCATGATTTAAGTTAAGATAAGGGTTAGGTTCAGGGTTCTGTTTAGATTTCTGTTTAGGGTTAGATTTAGGGTCAGGTTTAGGGTTAGGTTTAGGTTTAGGTTTAGGGTTAGGGTTAGGGTTAGAGTTAGGGTTAGGGTTATTCGGTTGTTATTAATTGTTTGTTGAAGAGGCACTGTTGTAGGCACGCTTCTGCGCTCATTCGTTGGTTCAATTTCGAACTTGTGGTTTTCTCGCCATGGTTTCGGTGGCGCACTTTTGTCGAGCATGCATTTGACGGTGAACCTTCTAGTCCAACCCCCTACCTATGCAGGAAACCCTACACCACTTCAGACAAATGTTTATCCAACAACTTCTTTTAAAAGTTCCAGTGTTGGAGCATTCACAACCTTGTGAGTGGGGTCAGGACACAGAAGATAAGTATCATTTTAGAAGAATTGATTCCCATATTCTTATATACTGTACATGGGGGGAGGGGAATATCTGAGCACCAATCTACTGATGGTGCAGAAAACAGTCAATGGCAAATCCTGTGTGAAAAAAAGCCAAATGTCCTTTAGGAAAAAACTAAATATAGATCTTCTACCTAGACCTTCCACCACAAAAGAGGAAAAGGTGTAGAGCTTGAAACTGCAGAGCCATGCCTTCTCCAAGTCTGGAAAGCTACAAAGATGAACCATCTACCCAAATCATAACAAATAACTTGCAGAGAGGCTAAAGGACGTACAAAAGAAGACATGGGACAATGTCTTTAGAGAGACATACCAATGACTCGTAGAACAAAGTGATGGATTTAATGGGTCTTTCCAGGCCAAATTCTAGGTTCTCTCCTATAATCTTAGCAGCAATTCAGTGTTACACTAAAATATCTCTTGGAGCAACTTGCAAAAATTAACTATGACATTTGCTGAAACACATAACAAATGGCACAAGAAAAAGAACTCAAAGGGGAGAATATAATTGACAGGTTTACTCTGTGTGAGCTAAATCATAAAGTAAAGCAACAAGCAAAGGAAGACTATACAAACTCATAAAAAGCAATAAAGGCAAAAGGTAGCATCATAAAGTGTCAGAAAGAACTGCAACAGAAAAGAGGGCTCTTGAAACCTTTCAAGAAAGATGATAAATGTCACTACAACCGAAAGAATAGAAATTGAAAAAGAGTGCCAGTTTCATTGCCTCAAAAGCAGCTATCACAAAATGTTACCATTCAGAGGAATACTCAACAGTGCCAAAAATTGAAACAAATGAGGTTCTTCATGAAATAAGACTAGAAAAGTCAAGAAAAGCCCCAAGTGTAAATGCAGTTATCTCCAAAGTTTACAAATATAATGAATAAATACTTGCAAAACCACTGATCAAATTATTCAATGACTGCTTAGATTCCTGAGATATTACCAAATCATGGAGGAGGAGGAGGAGGAGGAGGAGGAGGAGGAGGAGGAGGAGGAGGAGGAGGACACCTCCAAAGGATTATAAACTGCCACCTGATCTACAAGTGTTCTACAGCCCAGAATTTTTTCACACATGAAAAATTGGAGAAAGTTTGAAATGAGCATCAGTCTTGGGACCAAACTAGCTTCCACAAAAATTATTTAACCATTGACCACATGCAATACATACAATCAAGCACATTATAGAATGAGCATGGGTTGTTCATGTGCCCCATATCTAATCAAAACTACTACTGCAAGCTAGTTATGCTGCCTGCAGGCTGCCTGCCAATTGGCAGTTCAAATTTCATCCGGCTCAAGGTTGACTCAGCTTTCCATCCTTCCAAGGGGGGTAAAATGAGGACCCAGATTGTTGGGGACAATATGCTGACTCTGTAAACCACTTAGAGAGGGCTGTAAAGCACTGTAAAGTGGTATAGAAGTCTAAGTGCTACTGCTATTGCTATTATTCACACATACACACACACACAAACAAATTTCTTCATAAGAGGAATTTGTATAGTTTCTTTGAAGCCAACAGATATAGAATAATATTTTCAGTCACAGCAATCCTTTTTATCAAATGCATGGAATGTTATTTTGAATTGCACAGACACATTTTGAATGGCAAGAATATTTAGAATTCAATATAACCACAGCAATAGCAGTCTTATGCTGATTAAAATATGCTGGATGGGCCATACTGTCTTGAAATTCTGCAAATTTCTGAAATCTAACATACAGTGATGGGATTATAAAAAGTGCGATGTTGGGTAAATGAAACATGAAAGCACAGACCATATTAAAAACTTCAATGTGGATGAGTCATAGAAACGTTGCTGTCATTGGAAAATTGTAAATGCATGTAGTGTAACATAAAACCATTCCTCTGAAATATAAAAATAAAAAGTTGACCTTTTGATGAACTGTAGCACCATTGCACATATTAAAACCTGTTTTTGATTTTTCAAGAACAACATTTCAAGTTCAGTTATAAAGAATTGGTAAATGCTAGTAGAGATTACCAGGAAATAACACACCATCTCTGTTCATGCCAGAGTCGAAAAGTCAACTGGGCAGCTCTGTTTTGTCCTTAGCTTCATTTCCTTGTCGGTAATTTAAGGGATTCTTTGTTGAGACACTTGCTTTCTGTTTTTATTTAATGCGGAATGAATGTGGACATCAATTAGAGCAGAGATAATTTTATATGTTGCAGTATTATTATTTCCTAATTGTACCTTAACTTAGTTTAACAATATCTTTTCTATACGGCAATACTTGTAGTCATACAACTTCTGAAAAACAGGAAATATTTACAAGATAGGAAATCACACTAACCTAGTACAGATTAATCGCAATCCCTAAACTTCCAGGCTTTTGTAGTGCTTAGTGCGCATGTGCGAGACCAAGATGGCTGCGAGGCTCCGTCCGCTCTAAATTACCCGACGAAAATGCAGAAAAAACCGCGAGTAACAACTTTAAAATATAATATGAGAGGCTCCTCCGGGAGGCTTGAGACCCAGGGAGCCCGAAAAGATCAGCTAGCGGTAGGGGTTACCTCTTCGGGGATAGCCCCGGACCGCAAAAGCACCAGCGTCTTCAGTGGCTTCCATGCTGGTCTGGCCGCTCGGCAGCGAGGAGGGGAATCTCGGCCTGGAAACGGCGGCGGCGTTCTTTGGCGGCTCCGTCGCCTATTTCACCTTCCAGCTTCGCCTGCCCGCGACGGGAACGCCCTGCGGCCGTGGGACCACCCCCAGGACCGTCTCCAAGCCGTTTGGACGTTGCGACCGCTGACCGCGTGGATTCTGGCGGTTCCAGCGGTCTCCGTGCTGTTTCACCTATATCAGCTGTTCGGCGGCGAGGAGAGGAACCTCAGCTCGGTGGCAGCGGCGTCGTTCTTTGGCGGCCTCATCGTCTGCCCCACCTCCCTACTCTGTCTGCCTGCAGTGGGGACGAGGAACTGGGGAGACCACCCTTGGACTTTACAGACCTGGACGACCCCATTGGCTCTAGGGATTCCGGTGGTTCTCGGGCTGCCTCGGCCATTTAACACTGAGGGAGCAAGTTCTATCTTGAGAACAGCGACGGTGTCCCCTGACAATTACAACGCCTGTTCCATCTTTCTACCCTATTTATTTTTAGTGGTGTGCCTTTGGGAACTCCTTGGAGTGGTTTTACCCCCAGAAGGAAAACTTTGGACCTGGGCTGTGGGTGGACAGATGATGGCAGCATTGTGTGTTCGCACTGAACCCCCGCAGGACCTTTTGACCAACAAATTTACAGAAGAAGAGAGGGGTTATAAGACACTCCCCCATATATTCCATCTGAACTATAATTGGTCCCCAGCCACTTCAACTCTCAACATTAAGCCAATTTTGCCATCTGAACTCGCACCTTAAATTTTAATCAATTGCGCAATTATTTTAGTTTCTTTCTTTTCTTTCATCTTTCTCTTCTTTCTTTGTATGGGATATGCATGGGATACGTATGAGATGAATGAATGTCCCACTTTTATTATTATATTGTTGTAATTTTCTGTGTTTTAATTTTCACGTGGGGACTGTTTGGGGGAGTGCATGGGTATGTATGATTCGGAGGACCTGCCGGGAGATGTGGGGGCCATGGGGGTGGTTGAGGGGACCAGAGACACGGGAGAGGGTCGGAGTATTACGGTCGTAACAGGGAGGGGCAGATATGGCGGGGACTTTAGGGCAGGCCATTACCGGGGAAGGAGGGCTCGCTACATTACAGAGATCCCTCCTTCCGGCCCTATGAGTCCCACTCCGAGACCAGATGGCGCAAGTAGTCAGGACCCTGGACTCAGGCTGCTGTCTCTAAATGCCAGGTCTGTGGTACATAAAGCTCCTCTCGTCCGGGACTTAATTTTAGACGAGAGGGCAGACCTGGCATGTATTACTGAAACCTGGCTGGGCCCAGAGGGAGGAGTCCCCCTTTTAGAGCTGTGCCCAGAAGGTTTTCAGGTGCTGCACCAGCCGAGAGCCCAGGGAAGGGGTGGGGGTGTGGCCATTGTTATCCGGGAGTCGTTAGTTCCTCGTAGGGTCCCTGCTCCGGAGCTTGTCGGGTGTGAGTCCCTGCTGATAAAGTTGGACCTCAAGGGTCAAGTGGGTCTGCTGTTAACGTACCTGCCTCCCAACAGCGTTGCAGCAGCCCTCCCCTCGCTCCTCGAGTCGGTAGCCGAGCTGGCAATTGAGTTCCCTAGGTTGATGGTCCTGGGGGACTTTAATTTGCCGTCGCTCGGTGAAAACTCTGATGGGGCACAGGAGTTCATGGCTTCCATGACAGCCATGGGCTTGACCCAAGTAATCCGGGGCCCAACCCATTCAGCGGGTCACATGCTCGACCTCGTATTCCTCTCGGAGCAGTGGATTTGTGATCTTGGTCTGAGGGGTAATGACATCATACCCCTGTCGTGGTCAGACCACTGCCTGCTGAGGCTTGACTTCCGGAGACCAAACCCCCACTGTAGGGAGGAGGAACCGACTAGGTGGTTCCGCCCCAGGCGACTTATGGAGCCGTTAAGGTTCCAGACGGAGCTTGGGGTCATTCCTGATATTTTCGCCCACAGTCCGGTAGAGACTCTGGTTGCTGCTTGGCACTCGGCAGCATCGGAGGCCCTCGACTGGATTGCGCCACTACGGCCCCTCCGAGGCGGCGGATCCCGGAGACCTCCTTGGTTCACCGAGGAACTCCGGGAGATGAAGCGCCGGAGGAGATGCCTAGAGCACCGATGGAGGTCCGATAAGTCCGAATCGAACCGAGCAATGGTAACCACCAGCACCAAGGAATACACCAGGGCACTTAGGGCAGCGAAAAGATCTTATATAGCCACCTTGGTTGCGTCCGCTGAGTCTCGCCCAGCCGCCCTGTTTAGGATAACCCGCTCCCTATTAAATAAGAGGGAAGCGGGGGAACCCTTGCAGGGCAGAGCTGAGGATTATGCCCAATTCTTAGCGGACAAAATTGCTCGGTTTCGGTCGGACTTGGACTCCAGCTCTGCAGTTCCAGCCGAGGCACAAGAGGATCAAGTAGACCATCTCTGGGTTGAGTTTCAGGATGTTGCCCCTGGGGATGTGGACAAGGCCATGAGGGCTGTAAGTGCCTCCACCTGTGTACTGGATCCGTGTCCCTCATGGCTGGTTACTAACAGCAGTGAGGTGACACGAGGCTGGATCCAGGCGGTTGTTACCGCCTCTCTTCGGGAGGGGAACTTCCCCGCCGCATTAAAAGCGGCGGTGGTGAGATCCCTCCTAAAGAAGCCATCTCTGGATCCAGATGTTCTTAATAACTATCGCCCAGTCTCCAACCTTCCCTTTCTTGGGAAGGTTGTTGAGAAGGTGGTGGCCTTCCAGCTCCAGCGGTCCTTGGAGGAAGCTAGCTATCTCGACCCCTTCCAGTCAGGCTTCAGACCCGGTTACAGCACAGAAACCGCTTTGGTCGCATTGACCGATGATCTTTGGAGAGCCAGAGATGGAGGACATCCCTCCATCCTGGTTCTCCTTGACCTCTCAGCGGCTTTCGATACCATCGACCATGGTATCCTTCTGCGACGACTGCGGGAGGTGGGAGTGGGAGGCACCGTGTTGCGGTGGTTCTCCTCCTACCTCTCGGACAGGTCGCAGTCGGTGTTAGTGGGGGGGCAGAGATCGACCCCTAGGCCCCTAACATATGGGGTGCCTCAGGGTTCGGTCTTATCCCCCCTACTATTCAACATCTACATGAAACCGCTGGGAGAGATCATCCGCAGGCATGGGATAAGATACCACCAATATGCAGACGATACCCAGTTGTATCTGTCCGCCCCGTGCCAACTCAATGAAGCGGCAGACGTGATGAACCGAGGCCTTGAGGCCGTTATGGACTGGATGAGGGCTAACAAGCTTGTACTCAACCCAGAAAAGACCGAGTGGCTGTTGTGCTTCCCTCCCAAAGATTCGACCAATATTCCATCACTCAGGCTGGGGGGTCAAATTTACACCCCTCAGAGAGGGTTCGCAACTTGGGAGTCCTCCTGGATCCACAGCTATCTCTTGACCACCACCTGACGGCTGTGACCAGGGGGGCATTTGCCCAGGTTCGCCTGGTGCGCCAGTTGCGACCCTACCTGAATCGGGAGGCTCTCACA
Source organism: Thamnophis elegans (assembly GCF_009769535.1). Lineage (NCBI taxonomy): Eukaryota > Metazoa > Chordata > Lepidosauria > Squamata > Natricidae > Thamnophis > Thamnophis elegans. Next base: position 51,642,612 of record NC_045550.1, read on the forward strand.
ACAGTCACTCGGGCCCTTGTGACCTCTAGGCTGGAATACTGCAATGTGCTCTACATGGGGCTGCCCTTGAAGAGCATCCGGCGACTTCAGCTAGTCCAGAACGCGGCCAGCGCGAGTGATAGTGGGTGCACCTCGGTTCACCCACATAACACCTATCCTCCGCGAGCTGCGCTGGCTACCTGTCGATCTCCGGGTGCGCTCAAGGTGCTACTAGTCACCCATAAAGCCCTGCATGGTAGTGGATCTGCGTACTTGAGAGACCGCCTTCTGCCAATTACCTCCCTGCGACCAATTAGATCTCATAGATTGGGCCTCCTCCGAATTCCATCGGCCAGCCAGTGCCGGCTGGCAACTACAAGGAGGAGGGCCTTTTCAGTAGTTGCTCCGACCCTTTGGAACGAGCTCCCCGTGGAGATTCGTACTCTCACCACCGTCCAGGCCTTCCGCATAGCCCTTAAGACCTGGCTAGCCCGTCAGGCCTGGGGACAAGATAGCCGCCCCTCCCGAATGATGAATGAATGCTGCTCATTATTTTTACTTATATGTGTCTATGTCATTGTTGTATTCCCCCTCCTGATTTTATGTGAGCCGCCCTGAGTCCCCTCAGGGAAAAGGGCGGCCTATAAATGTTAATAAAATTCTAAATTCTAAAATTAGTGGAAGTGAGATTTAGGAGAGAAGATGAAATAATTAAACAATGGTTTAACAGTGGCAATGCTGCTGATGAAACACCAGAACTGATAAAGTCAAAAGAGCTAGACTAAGTCAAAAAGATATAGAAGTGAGTTGTACACTGCTCCAAGAAACAACAGCATTTGAGTTCAACATGAAATAAACTTTACTCTTAGAAAGAAAGAGATGCTCAGTGGCTCAGTGGATAAGACCTGAACTTGTCGATCAAAAGGTCAGCAGTTCGGCAGTTCGAATCCCTAGCACCGTGTAATGGGAGTGAGCTCCTGTTATTTGTCCCAGCTTCTGCCAACCTAGCAGTTCAAAGCATATAAAAATGCAAGTAGGAAAAAAGAACCACCTTTGGTGGGAAGGTAACAGCATTCAATGCACCTTCGGCATTTAGTCATGCCGGCCACATGACTACAGAGATGTCTTCAGACAGCGCTGGCTCTTCAGCGTTGAAATGAACATGAACATCGCCACCTAGAGTTGGGAGTGACTAGCACATATGTATGAGGGGAACATTTACCTTTACCTTAGAAAGAAAACGTAATGATTTGAAATTAACATTAACCTAGTGAGGTCCTGTACCAAGTCTGGATGCTATATGGATTTGGATGGGTCAATAAGGATATTCAATCCTAAGCAGGCTAAGTGGCTGTAGACTTTTTTGAAGGGGGGGGGCGGCTGGCTCTGTTAATATTCCACTTTCAGTCTTGTACAATCAAAGTTTCCTCTTGGATTCATGGTTCATGCTCAGGGAGCAACTATAGCCCAGACGACATTTGCATGGTACATTCAGTTGTACTCATTACTGGACTGGAAACTTGTTTACTCGCCCCATAATCATCCAATGAATACATTAGTGTAATGCAGGTTACATGGAACTGCCCATGAAGAGCATTTGGACACATAGCCAGTCCAAAATGCAGCCATGTGGACAATTATGAGAATTGGACCATGAGTGGCAATGGTTATCAGGAAAAGGTTCACAAATGGTAAAACTGGCAAAATAGTTGATTTTCTTAGAAACTGGATCCTCTGCTTAAGTTGATTTCCAAGTTTATACAAGAAGATTAGGCAACGTTATGTGTTTGTTATTATTTTATGTTTAACCATGCTTAAGCTGTCTGGTTTAGTTATTTGTGAGTTGGACAGCTATATAAATCTTCTAAATCAATAAATACTTTCTGAAGTATTACTTTCTGAATACGGTATTTTGGAATTTTAACAAATGGAAAATTATGTCGTACATGAGAAGGAGATCCTTTTTTGTATAACCTTTTAAAGTAATAGAGTAATAGAGTCTGTATAAGCTAGTCTTAAGCTTCATTATTGTTGAAAGGTATGATATAAATCATTATTATGTAAATATGATTGTTTGGAATAGTTCTGATCTTTGAGCTTATATTAGCTGCACTTTTCTGAGAAGTTCCTCTTTCTGTTGCAGAGTTTTTGGATAGGAAAATAATTACTTATACATGAATATTTTCATTTTAACCATATGGCGGCCAAATAGTTATTCTGCTGAACACTTTCTTTTTGTTGAGGTCACTGTCAACAGGTTTTATGAGAGATAGTTTAGGATAATACTTCCAGAAATACTATGTAAATTGTTCAAAACAAACTCTGGAACTGTTCTGACTCAGGCTTCCTGATACAGTCAAACAATCGCTTAGTTCCCAAAAAACTCTTTTGATTTCAAAGGCTGTGAATTATGTTCATTCACAGCCTGTAATGAGTCACAAATAGTTTGTAAAGAGTCCGACAGTAGTCTGCCAAAGTCTTTTGGGATAAGGCTGATAAGCAGCCACCTTTATCTTCCTTGAAATGCTGCCAAAACCCTAATTGGTAATTAGCTTGCAAGGCCACATGGAGCAAAGAGTCAAAAATGGATCTTCAGAATTTAACCGACCAGCACGAACAAAGTGGCTTCTGCAAAGGCCTTGCTCCTACTTTATGTCCTATGGGAGGGGCCAATCACTTCCAAGTCTGACTCCTGAGTCATCCTTTTGTCTTAACCATTCTTGCCTTCTGGCAGCTCTGCGCATACGTGCACTGGGACGTGCTACCCCTGTTCCTCTGCCTTGCTGATGTCCGATATTGGAGACCCCAGAGGCAACACATAACTCCCTGATGTCCCCTGGCCCCCTCTCTGCCTCTGATACACAGCCCTCATCCGTGTTCCTTCCCCAACTCCTCACTGTCCAACTCTGCTGCCAGCTTCACAGGCCACTGGCAGACCATAACAGGAACAAGATACTGGATTTTTTTTTCTCAGATCACCAGCAGCTTTTTTAAAGACAAAATTCCTGTTAACTCTCTGTCTTGTTTGGACACCACAATTGAGAAATACAAGGTGGACATTCCCAAGTAGTTTCTGCAAAAATGCAATCTTAGTATGGAAAACGTATCTGTCAGACTAGCTTTGTTTCACCCTATGCACTCTGAAGTCTGCACATCCCTGGTCTGCATATAACAATAGATACAGACATTTTAAAACTTTCCTCCAAACATATGCATATATATGAACATTTATAAAGTATAGTAGTACATGAAAATGCTACCATATATTAAATATGTAATAATATATAAGTTGAACAAGTGATATGTGTGCGTATGTGGGTCGTTCTAATTCAGGGTAAACATGTGTAAACACCCTAAGTTATAACGTATCTTATCTTTTTATATTTAAATAGTAAGATAAATGCAGTATAAGATACAAAAAAGAATGTTTAGCTTTTATCTTGTGGTATCTAGAATATATGAGTCTTTTCTCTCTCTCTAAAAATACTAATAAAAAGATTACAATTATAAGTCTTTCTTATACTGTCACATTTCTGCAGACAGAGGGCAGATCTTCTAATGCCAGGTCAAGTTTCTTTTCAGGCTTTGCAAAAATATTGTCCTTCAAAACAAAGAGAATTTTCTCTGTCCTTGGGTAAGGAAGGGAATCTCTTGCCTCTCAGCTATTTTACTGAGAGGCCAGATACAAGTTTAATTTAAATTTAAGAACTAGTTGAAGCATTTAATTGCTTTAATTTAGTTTTTAATCTACTAACAGACCACCAACCAAAGTTGTGTATGATAGAGCAATGCAATGTTCCTCTGTGCATGATAGAGCAATGCAATGAGGCATGATAATGCCTTATTTCCAAGGCATTCCTTGGAATGAAAGTGTAGCCAGATGTGAACTTGTAAGATTTTCTGCCAATTTCTACTGGCCATGTTTCTCAGAATGTCTTAACATTATTCCTCTTGGCCTTGATTCCAATCACTACAAAATAACAATCCATGCATGACACAGAGATATAGAATGAAGGATATATAGTTTGGGAATAGTTTGTAGAAATTCTTAGTCATCCAGATCATGGTTGTCCCAAAGGTGCTTTTTCAGGAGGCAACTGGCCTCCTGAAAAACTGGTTAGTCCTTCCATTCCCCACTATCCTGTCAGAGCTGAAGAAACTTCTTGGATAAGAAGCAAAATGTCTTCAAAAGAAAAAAAATGGAAGTCAGTTTCCTCTTGAAAAGGCACCTTTGGGATAGTTTGGGAATAGTATATGTAATTCACCACAAGCTTACCATGAGTCATCTTTTGCTTTTGAAGGGCAAATGCTGTTTCAGGCTACCATGGTTTCCAAATCACAAAACGTAATTGTTTCATTGTAGTCTGTATTGATCAGACTCTACCTCAATACTATCTCCAGTTCTGAGATTCCAACTCTAAGGTACATTGATCCAAAGGAGACATGACCAATTTTTCCTTTCTTGGGACTCTTCAGACATGGATCTGAGCCAGTCACAGGGCATCCTGCTAGTGGTCATTCAAGTTGCAAATATCACATAGCAAATACATTATGTAAAATAGAGGAAAGGGCATACAATCAAACAAAGACATATGTATATTGTAGTACAACTTGAAAAAAAGCTATTATTTATTGATGTATTTGATTTATCTAGCTGCCCATCTCAACCAATGACTCTGAGTGATATGCATCATAAAATATAGAAACAAATTAAAAGAAATTAAAGCAAGTTAAATTAATTAAATATATGGATGCTGAGTAGAATTATTCCAATAGCTGTTAATACAGCCATGGCCTTATAAAAGTACTTTTCTTCATTGTCCCTTCAGTATATTTCTCAATTTCAGCACAATTACTATACTATAAAATACTCTGGACTATAAGACTTTTGGGCAGGGAAAAAAAATCTGCCTCTGCCTCCCAGCAATTTGCCTCCTTGCATCAAACAGCAAACAGCCTGGTCAGTTTCAGCACAGCCTGATTTAGCATGAGCAGCTGATTGGCAGTTGGATCAGCCTCTTGGAATACTGCCTATCACCTGTTCTAGGCTGCAAGGATCACCACCAACCCATCACTGCCATCACCACCTATTGCTGCCGCCACCTATCGCCACCTCCGTGTGCTACATTTTTGGTCTCTCTACATTCTGTTTTCAGTCTCCGTGTGCCCTAACTTTGGCTTCCATGCACCCCATTTTGACTTTTTCCAGGTGGTGGAGATCACTGCTGCTGCCATCTATCCCTCCCACCTGGACCAGGCCAAAAATGTGGCACACAGAAGCTGAAAATGGACACATGGAGGCCACAAATGGGACATGCAGAGGCTGAAAATGGGACGTGTGGACGCAAAAAAAATGGGGCATGTGGAGGCAGCATTAGGCACAGCAGTGAGTGGTGGCAGCGATGGGCAGCAGTGGCAATTGGGGGCAGTGTTTCCCATAGCCTGGAACAGCTGATACTTGGTATTATAGGCCGATCCCACCACCAATCAGCTGCTCATGCTAAATCAGGCTGTGCTGAAGTTGACCAAGCTGTTTGCTGCAAGGAGGCAAATTGGTGGGAGGAAGAGGCCAAAGGGTGGGGGCCAGTGGGTGGGGCTTTGGCAACATTTACTCTATAAGACACACAAACATTTCCAGACACTTTTGGGGAAGGGAAAGTCCATCGTATACACCAAAAATACAGTAATTTGAAGCATATATCACCGGCCAAACAACTTTCCCAACTAATGTAAGTAGAAGTTTTTTTTCCAATAGTCAGATAGTTGCCACAAGTAACTACCACAAGTTACCACAGTGTATCTCATTGCTTCTAATATAGAAAAGAAAATGAGAAAAAGCAGCCCACATTTATATTCTAAATGTGTTGAACATAACATGCTCTTCTAATTCCTAAAAATGTTTGATTCTGACCAGGTTTAATTATTCATATCATGGAATATTGTTGTAATTCAAAAAACATTTTCAGAAGTAACATGGTCCATCTCCTGTTACACTTACCTTGTTTTCTAAATTCCATCAATTATGTTTTCTCTTTGATGTTTTTAGCTTTCAAATTTATGCTCTCCACTTTATCCATTTACACCTTTATTTTTAAAAAACTTTTAAATAATAATTTTATTAATTTTTTGAAAGACAATAAAGTAAAAAAAAAGTTAAAAACCCCCATCCCTTTAGAAAATGATTTCACATCTTCATCACAGTTGTAAACAGTTTTATAATATCTTCACTTCCCCTCAATTAACAAATATAAAACTGTTAATCTGATAACCCCGGCTTGGTGATAAGCAAAGCAAATGTTTTAACATGCTTATCGTACTGATTTTATGCATTCAGGTTCTCTTAAAATCCAGAGAGTAGATGGTTATATTTACCAGTGTGCTTATGTTGTATGCATGGGCACCATTCCTGCTTAAATTTAGTTAAATTGTGTATGTAAGGTATTATTTTTTGCTATCACTGTGTCGTAAGATCCCAGTCAAATATTGACAGAATTGAAGTTTTCTTTTAGTGTTGACAAAGTTTATTCTCACTGCTGTAAGCATAAACAGTATCTCAGTATAATATTTGTTGTTGTGTTTTCCTGAGATTGTATCTAATAAAATAGCTTGTTGTCTCATTTCAAATTTAATTCCGAAGTGTTCTTCATTATATACGTATATCTCCAATACTTTTGAATTCTTTTACAAGTCCATCACATGAGATAAACATTTCCTTCTGTATCATGACATTGCCAGAATTCATTATGTATGATTTGTTCATCTCAATATTGATGAAATTGTGTAGCATCTATAAAATATATAAATTTTCTCCTGTTACAACTTGGAGTAAATTGAGGGATTCATCCATAATTATTCCCATTTTTGTATTTCTCAAACTTTGGAATCAATTTATCATTAGATTTGGTTCAGATTGTTTCTGTTTCATATCTAAGTAAGAATTTTATATATACCATCCTAATATGTGTTTTGTTTTTTGTATGATAATTTAAATTCTTTTTATTTAATGTACCTCCTTCCTTTCTGAGATCTAATTTATCCTTTTGGCTATTTGTAAATACATAAACCATATAATAGTTAGGCTTTCACTAAATAGTTCTTACTGTGTTTTTAATTTATTTATGGAATCTGAGTGACCCATATCTGCGTATGCAACTACATTTTCTTGCTGTTATTGTCTCATTTTGTGTCTGTTTGAAGGCCCACTGAAAACAGCAAAAGGTCTACCATTATCAGCTATATAATTCAACAACAGCTGCATATATGGTATGAAAACCCAAGTATACACAGAGTTTTACAGTAGCATATAACTCAGCTCTCCAAAATTGCTAAGTGTAGTCATTGAGTTACCAAAATTTTGCTTACTCCTGACAAAATAACAAAGACCCAATTATGTTAAAAATAAAAAGCAGAGGCTTACAGTAATAATGCATTAGCTGAAATGAAGCTACTATTGCTTCAGCTAGGCTTCCAAGGGATGGTATCTCATGATTCTGATCCCCTAAATATATCTTAGAGTTCCCTCTTTCTTGGAATGGCAGAAGTAACCCATAATCATTAGTATCTTTTGAAAAACAAGAACAACATCTTGGCCATCTTGCCCTGGTATTTAAAGCTAATTACCTTCTGAGACAAATGGATGTAATTTAAAAGGTTGTAAGAGAAAATATCAGAGACAAAATAGGTACAATGCAATCGAGGTCTAGGTGCCAGTAAGGAGTAGCCCTGAGCAAAATCAGAATCACAAGTTATTTACTTTTGGGCTACTACATTTGAAAGACCAGACAAAGAAGAGGCGGACCCAATACCTTTTTCAACATTAAAGTATGGGTAACCTTCAGGGGTGGGCTTCAAACATTTAGCAAGGAGTTTTTGGCCCAATTTCTGATGGGTATGGCATGGTGGGCATGGCCTAGTTGGTCTCCTGCACCATGGTGGGAGGCATTTTTTGCCCTCTCCGGGCTCCAGAGGCCTTCCTCGAGCCTCTGAGAGGGCTCTGGAGCCTCTGGGAGGGCCCCTTGAGCCTCTGGGAATGGCCTCCCCAGGCTCTGGAGGGTCTCTGGAGGCTGGAAACAGCCCATTTCCACCCTTCCCAAACTTCCAGTAGGTCTGTTTTTTGCCCTCCCCGAGCCTTTATGCATGCTCTGCGCTTACCTGCATCCAAATGGACTGCATGGGGACTCCTGGGAGGGGAGGGTTGGCAGGGCCAGCCAGGAGTGGGATTTGGGAGTTCTCTGAACTGCACAGAATCTTAGCTAGAGGTTCTCCCCAACCCCTGAAAAACTCCCAGTGGTGACCTTCTCATTATTTATCCTTCTTGCTAGGTTAGCATATCAGAGTGTTACCTATAAGACAGGGTCCGTGAATATAAACAATTTGGTTTACTGGGCCACTGATCCCTGACTGATTCTTCTCTCCGTTACCACAGAATCAATTCAGCTTGGTATGAATGTTTTCTTAGAAGGGCACTTTTAGCAGTTCACATGGGGGGCTGGGGCATCAGTCACATAGGTTTAATAGGGAATGCAGCTCTTGTGTGTATTGCATAGTACCTTATATTATCACATTGCATTCAGGAAAGAAATGCATGCATTTCAATAGTTTTTTCCCCCTCTTTTTTAATTAAATGACTGTGTTGACATACATCCTAAGTGGGGATTTTTAAATTAACGTGTTTGTGCATTGAATCACAATTCAATAATAAGCTTAGGATGTTATATGAATACATGTACCTAACTCTTTTGACCTAGTAAATATTTCAAATGCAGCTGAAGTGAGTCCCTCCCAATCATTATAAAATTAGTCCTCCTCTTATGATGATAACTGAGCCCAGAATTAGATCTTGTGGTTATTAAATGGATCACCATATCACTATGACCAATTTATCACTTTTTAGTTATAGCTAAGTTATATTTATTTAATTGTAGTTGCAGTTGTTAAGGGATCAGTGCAGTCATTAAGCAAAGCAGATTCTTTTTTTAATTTTGGGTAATTGCAGCATCACAAAGTCACATGACTGTGGGAAGAGAATGGAGCTATCAGATCTCAGGAACTAGGTCGTAATTAACTCTCTGAAGATCTGTGGTAGCTCCACATAATCATTAAGTGACAGTTATTAAGTGAGGACTACCTATAAATCTTTTTCAACACCTTATGGGTTTTGACATTTCAAGCAATAACTATATATTTCAAAAGAATGCATTTCCAGCGCTTTAAAAAAAAAAACTAGAAACATGTTTGGCTTTGTTTAAATGAAAGCAAGTTTCTGTTGAAAAAAAATTCTGTAACTGTTATCAACTCTTCATTTCTTCCAGACATTTCTTCTCTGTTTCTTCAAATGGGGATAGAAGAAATATATTTGGAAGCTGTCCATCTACCTATATTGCCAAAAGTATTCGCTCACAACTGAGTCTGATTATGTGGATGGGTGAGTGAATACTTTTGGCATATAGTGTATCTATAACTAAGATACTTATACTGGTAAAACAACCTAACCAGACTCAGCAGGTTCTGATCAGTTCTGTAGAATCGGTAGCAGAAATTTTGAGTAGTTCAGAGAACCGGTAAATACCATCTCAGACTGGCCCCGCCCCATGTATTGTGTGCTCCCGAGTCCGCTGATCGGGAGGGAATGGGGATTTTGCAGTAACATTCCCCTGGAGTGGGGAGGGAATGGATATTTTATAGTATTCTTTCCCCTGTCACGCTCACCACGCCATGCCATGCCCACCAAGCCACGTCCACAGAACCATTGTTAAAAAAATTGAATCCCACCACTGAACCTAACTAGTATTATACTTAGTACCTGCATTCCGCATTGTATACCCACTTGGACTTCAGTGCTTGTTGAGAGTGACAGATACCCAGAGCTGCCACATCACATTTCTACTGTATAATTCATATTAAAATTCTATAAAGCCAAATGGTGTCAAAATTAGGAGGAGATGAGAGCACTCCAATTTAGCCTTTTGCAATAAAGACATCAATATTTTTTCAGACTCTGAAAGAATATTAATAGCTGAAATCTCATGCAGACTCTTTAGTTACGTATATCTGACAGCTATTAACACTTTGAAGCTTATAATTAACATTGTCTTTGCTAATGTTGGGGGGCACAAATTATCACTGTTAACAGACACTTAACAGAATCATTAATACACTTAATGCAGGGTAGCTAAGATTTATGAATGACTTGATGTGAAAATATAGGTTGAATGCAAAAATAAGAATAATAAATTTCAATGTTTTCATGCAAATAACAATCTAAACAATCAGCTGGGGTGGGGAAATTTACTTAAATCTGACTCTTATGGAAGGTTACAATATCTGTATACATCAATTATAACATAGATACAGAACAATGGAAAATGAACTATTAGGGAACTTGTTTATGAGTTATTCCTAGATTAAAATCTGAATAAATTATATAAATTTAACATTTGTAGGTCTTACATTTACACATAAAGTAGTGTTTATGAAGAAAAAAATACATATTTTCATAAATTTCAATGCTGGTTGCAGCTCTAGTTATGCACAGACGTTCACTGGATGTGGAAGGAAATTCTAGTTAAATATGTGCAAATAATGACAGCAATAAATTGTTGACTTTGGAATAGCCATGTAAAAATCTGTTGATTGTAAGAAGAAATTGGTGAACAAAGTGAAGGTAATATGAAACAAAACCTTCAAAGAAAATGATCACATAATGGTTTATAGTATCAAGAGTCGGAGTAAAACAGAAGAGCCCAATTTTTATATTTGATTAGATTAGATTATATATACATTCAAAAGATGTGTGTCTGATCCAGTACTTTGAAATCCTCGAAGCTAGAAGAATCATAAATCCTGCAAAATAATAACTGAAGCCACAATCTCAAATCACAAACAATTCCTATCAAAAGGGGGGGAAAGGAGACATTAAAAAATCCAATGCAGATAAACACAGAACTTTCTAAAACCAAAACAGTTCAGGGATTATTTATAGGAAAGGGAAGGAAGGAAGGAAGGAAGGAAGGAAGGAAGGAAGGAAGGAAAGAGTGAAGGAAGGAGTAAAGGAAGAAAAGAAGGAAGGATACCTAAGGAAGGAGACAAGGCAGTGTAAGTAGTATTATTCTGAAAATGGCAAGACTGAATTTGCTGTGGAATTATGCACAAATGATGTACAATTTTTTATTGAAGCTAGTTTTGTCTTGCATATTAAAGGTAGCTCTGTATGGTTTGCAAAGCACCTTTGAAGGAGTATGTTACTCAAGGCAGTCAAAGCAAGATTCCCTTCAAAGTACAAATTTTATCAGACACAAATATTCCAGCTTGATGCTGTTTCTGCAAGGAAACAACCAAGGTGAGAAAGCACCAAGGACCTCTCATCTCAACCCTGAGCTATAAATATTATCCTTTATCAGTTCTTCTAACTTACTGGACAAGAGTACAGTGAACTTGGGTAGTACTGAGACAAGAGCTGAATTTCTTGTGGGAATCTGGCCATTTTCTTGGAATGTGTATGTGGGAATGGGTGGCTGGGGTAGGGTGGTTACATATATTTACGGTAAATCATATTGTCTATCTTGGTTTGATTCTTAGGTATCTTTATCTAAACAGAAACATGTTTGGGAAAGAGGAAGGACACATGGTACATTGCTTGCAGGTGCTTTCCTTTCAGTATATCAAAACCAAGGAAATGCAATTAATTGCTCTGGAAAATCCAATGTATACCATTTCCTGCAATTGTTCAGTTCCAAAATCTTTTCCAATTCATGGCAAATAAGCTAAAAAAATAGAAGTCAGGCACCAGTTATGTGTATATTTATCTCATGCAACTCTCCCTGTTTTCAGAGAGAGAGAAAGAGGAGAGAGACAGAGAGGGGGAGGGAGGGAGGGAGGGAGGGAGAGAGAGAGACAGAGAGACAGAGACCGAGAAACAGAGAGAGACGAGAGACAGAGAGAGATGTATGTGTGACAGAAGGAGAGGGAGACAGAGAGAGTTGCATAAGGTAAACAGACATATAATCCCCCTTTTATTGTATAACAGAACCCCCTGATCTATTATATATAGATACACACTGTATATATGAGAGAGTTCATTTCATAATAGGAAAAATATCTGGCAATTTAATATTGGATGTCTCTCTCCTCTCTCTCTCTCTCTCTCTCTCTCTCTCTCTCTCTCTCTCTCTCTCTCTCCTCTCTCTCCTCTCTCCCCTCTCTCTCTCTCTCCTCTCCTCTCTCTCTCTCTCTCCCTCCTCTCCTCTCTCTCTCTCTCTCCTCTCTCTCCCTCTCTCTCTCCCCTCTCTCTCTCCTCCTCTCCCTCTCCCCTCTCTCTCTCTCCCCAAAAGCATGCTTTGTCCATGTATGGTATTCAAAACATGTACGTTTTATAACTTATAACATTTTTTTCCACTTCAGCCAACTGCCTTCAGCTAATTATTTGGGACACATTTGTGGTCCAAAACTCAGTATGCAGTTGGCCACATTTACAAATCCGATCTGTATATCTATGAAACACGAAAGTAGACAAATTTTGAATCCTGCCTTTGCAAAGGAACTAACTTAAAAAGAAAGGGATGGAAATATTTTTGTGTTTTTTTTATTTTTCTGGCAGCTGCAGGATGTTTGATCTCTCAACGCGAGCCTGAGGTAAATTGGTATCCTACAACCGAGTTAATTAAAAACATTTTTAAACCCTTTGGTGGGCACTGGTGAGAAATGAAATGATTGCCATTTCTTGATTGATAATGATAATGAGGCAAATGCCACCAAGTTATATTATCACTTTTGTGCATACTAATAATGGAACTATATTTTCAAAACCCTCTGAGGTACATATACTCTTTTCAAAGAATCCTCCAAATTAGAGCACAGAAAGCAGAAAGAAAAAGAGTCACTTATCTCGGGTTCATTTTCTTTATACTATTTGCTTGGTTCTCTTATTCAAATGCAGCAATGTTCACTGACTATGAAATTCAAATACATACAGCTGTAAAGAAACCACTCATCTGAAAGAAAACTTGCTAGAATGTGTGAAGCTATTGTGAAGTTTGGAAATGCTACGTTATCCATTTTGTGGGAACACTGCTTATATTTAGGACTTACCTGTGGCATTCGTTTGTGACTTTGTGCTGGTGTAACTTCTTTCTTTCTTTCTTTCTTTTCTTTTTTTTTCCTTCCTTCCTTCCTTCCTTCTTTTTTCTTTTCTCTCTCTTTCCTTCCTTCCTTCTTTCTTCTTTCTTTCTTTCTTTCTCTCCCTCTGGTCTCTCTCCTCTCATCCTCTCTCTCCTCCGTCTCTCTCCTCTCCTCGTCTCTCTCTCTCTGTCCCAAAAAACTTTAGTGGATTGCAAAGTCTTATAGCAAAATGCATTGGAATGAATAGTTAGTTTCAAACTATTTGATCTCATGTGAGCAACTTCTAACATGGGAACAAGAACATATTTGTTTCATCTCCAAATCAGTATAAACCTTAAAAATGGCACTAGATTTGCATCTAGTGTTCCATGCTGTAACTAATATAAAGAGCATTATAGTTTATAAAAAACAAAGTTGGTTTTCTTGGCAAATGTAAAGACTCTGTGAGGAATTCCCTAGGTTCTCTAAATGTTTCTTTTTAGATTAGAAGGATTCTGCCTTTAGGAGAATAAGTCCAAGATTAGATTTCCGCTTCATCTCTCACAGATTTTCATGCAGTTCTTCTTTTATCTGATGTTAGAAGTTCAACACCAAGGAAGGGAAAGGGGGAAATTTATGCTAGGGCTTTGGAAGATCAAAAAAATATTGGAACTGCTGAAAGACTTAAAATATCAATTTCAGAACAAGTCTAATACAATAAGTTTTTTGCTTTCAGTGAAGAGGAAATTGAACTTATTTGGGGCCAAGAAAGGGATAGAGATGCAAACATCCTTTCCCCCATACTGATTTTGGGAAAATGTAGTGTTGTGGATGGAGTGCTTGATAAGATTGTTCCAGGGGAAAAAAATATTGGGAAAAAATGTCCTTCCTCTTTGATCTGATATATAGTGGACCAGTTTATAATGTCTCAGTCCTAGCTAAAATCATACAATAAGCATGTTTGGATCACTCTAGTAAATGGCCTTCTCTGGGAGAGATACACGAGGAATACTACTTTTTAAAAACTATATTTAGGACTTACAGTAGCTTAACTATACCAATAGAGATATTGAATTTGCAGAAACTGTAATCAAAGAAGATTTATTTCAAGATGATGACAATGAGGGATTGCATTTTAATCCATATATAATATGTTTTTCAACTTGGTAACTTTAAGATAGGTGACTTCAACTCCTCAGAGCTTGGGGAAGTTGAAGCCCACCTATCTTAAAATTCCCACAGTTGAGAACCAACTGTATACTATGCATTCTGAGAGTTATTTATTTTGGATCTGTATGATGAAATACCTGAAGATTCAAGTTGGTCATCGCTCTTGAAGGAAGTCCATATATGGCATTGCTAAGAGTCAACACCAACTTGAAGGGGTCAATCAATCAATCAAAATTACTCGAATACCAATAGTATCTGACACAAATCATAATGATGCAAAAATGGCAACATGCCATGGTGATATCATCATGCAAATAGTACCTTATACAATATATATGGTGTCTAACCTCTGATGGAAGCATTCAAGTTATATTATTTGCATGGTTTATCTTCTAATCCTTGGTAAAAGCATATGTAATTAGTCTTGTTGTTAGGGTTATCTTATGAACTACACATTACAGCAATTAGGATCCAAAAGTAGACTACAAATGACTCCTAAAATCAATAGTGATTATAAGATTAATGATATTAGTATTGGTTTCACATTTATACTGTATATTGAAAATTATCTGCTCAGAAAGAATGATTCTGCACCTTTGCTTGGAATTAGAGCAGATTAATAAAGCAGTAGTATGTACATGTACTTTTGAAATTAGGAACAATATTTTTCTTTTATTCAGCATTTGTAAAATGATGTTCTTCCCAAAGTGCATAGCTAAATCTCTTTTGTCTACACTTTTAGTTATGCACTTGGGGATGAACAGCCTTTGAATGGTGTAGGAGTGTGAATGGATTTCCAGAAAAAAACTGCAGACTACAGGAACCATTTGCACTTCAGTTTGAGATGCCGATGACACAACTCAACCCCAACAGCCTGCATCAATGTTCAACAGTGAAGGGACACAGGGCAGAAAACGTCCTGCAGCTAAGAAGGCTCCATACCCTTTGCCTACTCAGTAATCCTGAAAACACAGATAACCTACAAGTGCCTCAATGACTCTCTAAAAAATGCAAATGACCAGCGATCTGCAAAGAATATAAATCCTTCCTTCCCATCATCTAGTCAGAGCTGAAAAGTTTCTTGATGAAAAGTGAAACTCTTCAAAGAAAAAACCAGAAAGTCTAGTTGCCATCCTGAAAAAATTACCTATGGTACAATACGCTCAGTAGGAGTTGGTTAAAGATTATGAGAAAATTGGAATGGAAATAAACTATTTCTTTTCAGCACTGAAGAAAAAGGAAATTACCAGAGAGTGCTATGTCTACCATAGGATGAAGAATCACATTGATAGGGGTAGGTTTTTGTACAGCTTACCTTATGTTATAAACTTTAGTCTGAGAATTAACAGGATGCAGATAAAACTTGACTTTTCCTGTTTTTGAAAATCTGGGTGCCAAGATATGAGAAGTTGTTTTTATAAACTGAAAATTAATCCAAAGGCAGGCATGCCATGCTAAGAGTGAACATTAATTCATCAATTCAAAAACATTCTTCAACTGCAATAGCTCCCAGTGCCATTCATTTAAAAAAACAACAACAGATAATCCTGAGTGTCATTGGGAACTGTTCCTGAAAGATTCAAGAAGTAATTCCATCTGAAACAGTATTTTTCAAACTTGGCAATGTTAAAATGTATGACTTCAACTCCAAAAATTGCCCAGACCCACATACACTGAGCTAAAAGGTCTTGGGTATGCTTTTTGATCTACTACAGCTGCAATTAGACTTTGATTGATACAATTGACCCTGGTTTCTGTCCATTTCTCTCAGACTGCACTTGTATGTGGTATTTGGAAAATGCTCTGGAAATTATAACTGTGTTCAAAAATGAATTCTTACAATTATTTATATTATATAGTATGCCAGTGGATTTCAGCTGTACAGGTTTTCAATCCATTTCTTGGTCCCTTCAAGTTGCTGGAGTTTATCGTTAAACTCATAGTCCCAGTTAGCCAAAATGTGCCTTGTCTTTCATACAATCTGCAAGTCACACTTGTTTCTTAGAATACCTTTGACAATTAATATCTAACAAAAACAAGTGTGACCTTCAGCAAAGTATGTTTCACTGCAAAATGCTCCTATTCAACCGTTTAATTGATAAAAGTTGCAGACTTAGAGGGAAACTAATAAGGTGATTTGTTTCCCTTTGTTTCGTTTATAGAATCTTACACAGAGTATCTTAATTAGTACTGTACTGGATCAACCAGGTATTTAGATCTCTCATTGGTTCTCCTGAATAGGCAAGAGATTAGAAGATGGTAATGGATTAGATATCTGTTCTGACACCACACACACACCCCGTTGACGGCTCATTAACAAACACAGGCAAATAACTTAAAAGGACTTTTCTTTATCAGTTTTCAGTTCAAACTGGCTTCGAGCCCAGAAATAACATAAACATAAATATCCGATAAGAATTCAAAACAAAACACTTACAAGCACATATGCACTTCTTCTGAAGTCTCACGGATCAATTTACAAGAAACACCGAAGCACTTGTCCAAGGGTAACAGGCATAAATCACGATTAGTAAATCAAACAATATTTACCAAACACGGAACACATGAAGGAACATGACTCCAGCGACGGGGGCGTGGCAGCATCCATCTGTTGACCCTCCCAACTGCCGCAAACCCCCCCCAGCTGCATATGAATCTGATCCCGAAAGAACTCTCAACAAAAACTGCTGGTCACAACATATATCTAATCTATGTTAATACCACTCCCTCTGATTTTATCCTCAGTAAACAGGTCCATCATATCAAAAGCTGCATTTGTATTCAAGCAAGTGAGAACACAATTCCCTTCTAATACCTTCTATCTGGCTTGATCCCTCTGTGCTTTTAGTGGAGCATCTGACAGCATTTAATTTAGATCAACATTCTGTTCATATTGGCTCTACAGATACTTATGGTTGGCATAAAAGGAAAGCATAAGCACAAGAGTACACTTAAATCTTTTGTTTCTCCTGGGATATGTAGCAAGTGGAAAATTACCTTAATCAATAATTTTAATTCTTTTTAATTTATGTTCCTGGTTTCATATAAAATTTACACTTACTCTAAAAAATACTTTCGATTAGAGCTTTGCAATTTTATATCATTTTATAGCCACTTACAGAAAAAAAGGAGAAAGAACTAGAGATATTGTATATAGAATACTTTATTAACTCACATGTAGACTTTGTCAGTTCTTTGAAGTAGCCAAATCGGCAATGGACACCAGAATAAATTCTAGATCTTTAGTTTATTGATATAGTTTGAGAGCATGTCAACATTTCTCCTTCTCTTATATTAAAGAAATTAAGGTGAGGCAATCTTGAGTTTCTTTCTCACAGCTTTTACTGGAGTCAGTTAATATTTTTCCACCAGTTTTCCCACAATATTTAGAAATATGGTGGGAATATTATTTCAGTATCCATTTAAGGAAACAGACTCTAGAAAGATTACAGAAATGTCATGGTTGTTGGATATAACAAGAGAATCTCTCTATCCTCATTTTTGATACGGAATCAAGGCGGGCAATCTCTTTCTTCTTACTCTTCTTAGGGCTAAATGGTGCTTATATAATCATTGTCAGGCCTGCAATAATTCCTTTTAGAATTTTGGCCTGCCACACTTCTCTTATTTCATTATGCTGTTCTTTAGTATAGTTGTATGGGAGTGGGGAATAGACAGGAGTGAGATTGTGGAAGGTATTGTTTCATTCTTTACTAGAAGCCGGGATCATCCTTTGTCTCCGCACCAGTACACCTGACCGGAATACGCTGGGTGTGGATGCAGCATGAAGAAGAAGATTGGACCATGTGATGGATTGTGGGTGTGGGGACAAGATCATGAACTTTAACTGGGTGGAATTCTGATGTCACTTCCAGTATTGGGATTAACACAATGTGCTAAGATGTCTGCTTTATTAAATTGGAACTTTAAGGATTATTTTGTCTTTGATTCTGATTTAATTCTACATGATACTTGGAATGCTGACATTATCCCAATAAAATAAATCACCAGCACCCCTCCCTCACAGGGGGGTTGGAGCGCTGGTGAGGGTTGCTGTTTTCCCAATGCGAGCCACCCTATCAGCATAAAATATCAGCAAGCAATTAGGAGCCAGCCTTTTGAGATAAGAAGCTGAGATAAGACTCTTCTCTTTGGATCTTCAAAGACAAGCAGTTTCGCTTTTAAAATTTATTGCCGCTGGCAAGAAGCCCAGCCTGTGGGGGATGAAAGAAGAGGAATGAAGCAGCTTATTCTCAATGCGGAGAAATGATGGCCAGATGATCTGATGAATGGAGATCCCAGTCACCCTCAAGCAATCAGCTCTGATGGCTTTCCTGGAGCATTCCGGACAACTAAACATGAATGCATACTACCCCTCATTCCCACCAGCCAAGGCTTGGAAAAAACCCTGGAGTGGAGATTTTGACTCCTTCCAAACGGGGGTAATTGAACTGAACCAATGCCCTGCAACTGAGTTGAAGACAGAATGCCTATCAAGATGGGATTTTCAACCCAGCCAGCAAGAAGGGATTTGGCCAGCATCTTTCACTTCCAGCCACCAGAAATTGGGCTGCAGCTAGTGGATGACGTGTCACTAAATTGGGCTTTCTTCCCAGAGTATGGATGGTTAAGATGCCAGTGGGCACCTCCTGGACCATCAACATGGGAAAGTCCCCCAAACCAGCAGAGGGGCCCTTGGGCCAGAAATCCTCCAAGCCAGCAGAGGGGCCCTTGGACCAGAAATCCTCCAAACAGCCATCATTGGGGGAACTGCAACCTGTGAATCAGGCAGGTTGGGACCCTCGGGATGGGTTTTAATTCCAGGTCATGGATGGAAGGGATTCCAATTGGTACCTGCCCTTCCTCAGCAGATGGCACCATGGCAGACAACTGGGCAGTGGCCAACCAAGGGATTGACCTCCCCACCGGTTCCAGTCTCCCCTGCAATGGCCCAAAAAGTTCTTGCCCAACCTTCCTACAGAGAAAGGTTCTCAACAATGGAAGAAGGGATTACCAAGGGGCAAGCTACAGAATGGATGGTGGAAAAATGTAATGAGGCGCTTCCTAAGTTTAGAGATGTAACTAGGTCCCTTCCCTCGTGTAGGCCAATAAATGCCACCTTTGCTGTCACCTGGCCACAAAACGTCAGAATGCTTGGCTCCAGCCCCATTGCCACACTTGTAACTTCATAGGTAAGTTACTAGAATGGTTTGGGTCCCTCCCATTAGTGTTCCATCTACGTGCACACCAAACACCACAGCGGAAAAGAGAGGGCCCCAGATGCCACCACAAAAGAGTCATTTGGGCCAACAACCTCTAGAAGAGGATCCCCAACTTAAGGTGACGAAGAGTCCTACCAAGAGGGGAGGCCTTGAAGGAGGGAAATGCTGAAGATGACCCTATGATGAATGCACCCATTCGTCCCTTCGCCTCCAGTGCCTAAGACGGGGTTGGAGGAGTAAGTTGAAGCAGTTGTGAGCACCAGTTGTGCTCGATGCTTAATCAGCACATCGATTGTCAAGCAACTAGGCATAAGCACAAGACCTCTAGCCTGTCCCATTCGGGTTGAGCAGGTAGATGGAATGCTAATTGGAGGGCTCCAAACCATGCTAGTAACTGACCTGTGAAGTTACAAGTGGGCCGCCACAGCGAGCTTCTCAGATTCATTGTTGCTCCAGAGATGCCGGAGAAAATAATCTTGGGGCTTGCATGGCTTGACAAGTGGAAGCCTACGATAAAGTGGGAAGATGGTGGTAGGAAATTGATGAGGTGGTTGAGCCGCTACCACCGATGGAGGAAAAGGGCCAGCCAGGGATGATTGAATCCAAGAGCCCAGAACCTGCAGCAAGACAAAAACCCCAGCTGTCCAACAAGAACCCAAAAACTTGTTGGAGGATGTTTTGTCGAGAAAACCGCAGCATGCCAGTAATGGAAGCCAGGATAAGCTGATGACAGCTATGAAATTGGCACTCCCAATAGACCAGTCTGGACTGCTACAATGAGTGGCCAGCCCTACAGACCATGGAAGAGGTTGCAATGGACTTCATTGTCCAATTCCCAGACAGCAGTAGAAACAGAGTAATCTGGACAGTTATGGACTTGGTTTCCAAGCAGGAGCACTTCATCGCTTGCTCAGAGTTGCTGTCCGCAAAGAAATTAGCTAAAATGTTTGTGAAACACATTTATTGCATGCACGGATTGCCCAAGAGGATCATTTCAGACCGCGGAGTCCAGTTCACAGCCAAGTTCTGGAGCCAGGTCCTGAGATCCATTGGGTCCACACAAGAACTGAGCTCAGAGTTTCATCCCAGCATGAACTGCGCAGCAGAGAGAGCCAATGCGGTAGTGGAACAATACATCTGGTGTTTTGTGGACTATCAGCAGGACAACTGATCAGACTTGCTACCCTTCGCCGAAGTGATGTACAACAATGCGGTTCACAGCAGCACTGGATTTACTCCTTTCCAGATTACCAGTGGCATGGAATTTGTTGCCATGTCTGAGCTGCCTAGAGAACCTCCCTCCTCCATTTCCTTGAATGAATGGATGGACATGCTAAAGAAAGGATGGGAGAATACGAAGAAGGCTCTAGCAGATGTAGCAGAAGCCTACCAGAAGCAAGCTGAGAAACACTGCTCGCTTCAGATCCCTTTCATGTGGGGGACAAAGTTTTTGTGTCTACCAAATACTTAAGATTAGGAATGCCTAGCAAGGAATTTGGTCCAAAATTTCTAGGTCCATTCCCAATAGTGAAGATAGTTAACCCATTTACAGTTCGGCTCAGTCTATCCAGAAGTCTAGGGAAATTTGTCCCGGAATTTCATTGTAGCTTGTTGAAGTCAGTAAATGGGACTAGCATAAGAGCATCCACCCAAGCTTTCTCTCCTCCTCTAGAGATAGAAGGGGAAACACTATCTATAGTGATAGAAGGGGAAACACAATCAGGTGGAAAAGATTGTAGACTCTAGGTTGAATAGGGGTCGCTTGCAATATTTAGTGCAATGGAAGGGTTACCTTTTGTCTGAAGCCACTTGGGTGAAAATTTGGAACTTAAAAGTGGAAAAGTTAGTAGAACAATTCCAAGAGAAGTTTCCCGATAAGCCAAAGGGTCCCCTTAGGGGGGAAGTAGGTGGATAATTTTTTTATGTTAACTTTTATGTTATTCTTGTTCAGGAAACATTTTTCTTATGAGGAGAGGCCGCCTGTCAGGCCTGCAATTATATTCCTTTTAGAATTTTGGCCTGCCACACTTTCTCTTATTTCATTATGCTGTTTCTTTAGTATAGTTGATGGGAGAGGGGAATAGACAGGAGTGAGATTGTGGAATGTATTGTTTTCATTCTTTACTAGAAGCCGGGGTCATCCTTTGTCTCTGCACCAGTACACCTGACCAGAAGAAGCTGGGTGTGGATGCCAGCATGGAAGAAGAAGATTGGACCATGTGATGGATTGTGGGTGTGAGGACAAGATCATGAACTTTTAACTGGGTGGAATTCTGATGTCACTTCCAGTATTGGGATTAACACAGATGTGCTAAGATGTCTGCTTTATTAAATTGGAACTTTAAGGATCGTTTTGCCTTTGATTCTGATTTGATTCTACATGATACTTGGAACGCTGACAGTGATATTTCTTCTTTGAGATTACCTCTGTATTCCACCACAACTAATCAGGAAAATGAATCTTTCTCTAGAATGAAGGCAAGGTTTTCTTTAAAACCTATGTATTTTAGGATCAACCAATAAGTGTTATAAGCTAAAAGGTTGGAGATGTCCTATACATGCAGAACTTTACAGAAAGGGTATATTATCAATATCTGTTATTTTGAAAAATATGCTTTGACATATTTTTATTTATATTAGTGTTTATTGTGTTTTACATAAGCGAGTGCTTATATAATAAAGTAGAGATAGAGGAGTAATAAAAACAAAGAGGGAAAGGCAATTACTTCTATTAAATATTTTATTAATGTCCTACCTGCAAACTATTTGCTATAGAGGGTAGTGATGTGGGAATTATATTAGCAATAATAGAAAACACCTTCCCAAGAGAAACTACTTTTCTAAGATCTCATTTCTCAATTCATAACTATAGCTTTATATTAAATCCATCAACATGGAAATTATATAAGGATCAAATTTCCAATTTAGTGATGTGCATTCTTTGTCACTAGGGGATGCATTCTTTTGTTGACCAAAAGATAAAAGCTTTACTCACTGGTTTTGTTTTAAATAAGGAGGAAAATACAGCTGAGATTTATATACAAAGAAAAATCTTAGTAAGATTTAAGGAAGTCCAGGCCATTAAATGTCCCTACCATGGACAGCTGTAGATATATAGTATATAGTTGGTCATTGACTTATAACCACGAGCCAAACATTTCTGTTGGTAAGTAAAACAGTTGTTAAGTAAATTTTGCCCCATTTTATGACATTTCCTGCCACAGCTGTTAAGCGAATTGATAAGCTAGTAACATGGTTTTTAATATGGTTTTCTCATTGACTTTACTTGTCGGAAGGTCACAAAGGTGATCACATGATCCTGGGACATTCTTTAAGTGTCATAAATATGAACCAGTTACCCATCTGTCATCTTTGAGCATCTTCAGGGTTGCCACAGCAAGGCTGGCTGGAGCTGTGGGAAAGGGAGGGGAGAGTAGAGATAGCTGAGGGGAATATATAGCCAAAATAACATTCTTTCTTCTGGAAACCAAGGACACTCTCACTATCACCTGGAGGGGCGAGGATGGGAGGCATCCGGGATGGGGAGAGAGACCTGATTGGGGCATGTGATGATTGTGTGTAATGTGGGGAAGAATTTTGGATTTTGAACTGGGTGAGCAAAACCAGGGGGACTTCAGATTTGGGTTTTCACCAGCTGTGCCAGCTGTGTGTGTCTTATACTTTGAGGAACCCTGCCTTGGAGTTTTGATTTCCTATGGGCTGTTACTTGAAACCCCGATACCAGCATCCAAATTTTGATCACATGACCATCTGTCAATGGCCCTAAGTGTGGAAAAATGATCATAAGTCACTTTTTCCAACGGTCACTAAATGAACTGTTATAAAACAAGGACTACCTGTATATAGTAATGTTTGCATCATTTCAATCAAAAAGAAGAGAAAGCATTTTGACTCTAGGAAAGGATGTCAGCATGCCAACGAACAAAAGGGAGGCATGCTGAAATTAAAGAGGCTGTGGGGCATTATTTATTTCTTTCTTTCTTTATTTTACTGTAAACATATTTTAAATCTCAATAGGAGTTATATCCCCCCTTTTTTAACTGCAAAAGGGAAGTAAAACAACAGTTTATTGCAGTAATACTTCACACTGTCCTACTTCTGTAAATTGTCTTTAAGCTCTAGGGTAAATCCAAGAACATTCATGTTTTTAAATTGGATACAAAAATGCTTTCTCTGCTGCAGCATAAATTGCTACATGCAGGCTATCAGATATTTTAAACATATTGCTGTTCAGCAAATTGCAAACATTGTTAAGCATTGCTTTAACTAAAGCTGTCATTCCTGGTATCCATGTTCAGAGTTTTCCTTTTAATACTTTGGGGTTAAAGGTTTAACAATAATTAAGTCCTTAGCTATCAGCAGTGATTCCTGGGTTCTCATCTGGAAAGACGGAGAATGCATCAAAGTGTAGGATAAGGTACAAATAAAGTTAGAGTCCCCCACACAGGATGATGCAGATTATACAAGAAGACATTTTGAGCTGCCTACAGTTCTATTCCTTAGGTAACATTGACAAGCCTAGATGGCAAGGAAATAAATCCTCCAAGTGTTCCTGGATCAACAGAGTTTGTTTGTTTATTCCACCTCCTGACATCATTCATTTGAACAGGATAAATCCCACAACAGAAAAACATACATATTTTATTTATTTTGTTGCTTTATCTTCTCTCTTTCTTCTACCTTATTTCTTCTCTTTTTCTTCTTTTCACTTTTCTACACTCTGCTTCCATCCTTCCCTGCCTTGCTATTCTTTTTTTCTGTATCTCTCTCTCTCTCTCTCTCTCTCTCTCTCTCTCTCTCTCTCTCTCTCTCTCTCTGTGTGTGTGTGTGTGTGTGTGTGTGTCTTGAGTGTGTATCTTTGTGTGTGTTTCCTGTGTGTGAGAGAGAGACAGAGGTGGGAGGGAGGATAGAACAATAAGACTGCGTTCTACTCCCAATTTTTGTAATAAATGTGTAATCAATATGACCTTGTGGTGGATGTATGGTTATATCTCTAATTCATTTTAAAGATGAAAAATGTGTTCATAGGTCTAAAAATATCTGAGATTTTCATAGCACTAGCAATAAGCACTTAAATTTATATAGTGCTTCATAGTGCTTTGCAGCACTCTCTGAGCAGTTTAGAGTGTCAGCATAATTGCCCCCAACAATTTGGGTTCTTATTTTATTGATCTTGGAAGGATGGGAGGATTAGTCAACCTTGAGCCCCATCAGGATCAAATTCCAGGCTACGGGCACAATTTGCCTGCAATACTACATTCTAACCACTGTGTCACCAGTTCTACTCTTCAGCTAGTGCAGGGCTGTCAAATTTCCAGCCCTCAGGCCAGATACATCACATGTTGGCCTTGCCCATGCCTGGTTTAGCAAAGGGGGGAAAGTCCTTATACGTCATATGACACCGCTGTGATGACACCCCAGAATTACTGTATTGTTCATCACAGATCTTCCTTCCTTCCTTCCTTCCTTCCTTCCTTCCTTCCTTCCTTCCTTCCTTCCTTCCTTCCTTCCTTGAATCAACGAGGTGGGCAGCATATAGGTTTGGTAAATAAATATATAAATAAGAACCTATCCATAAATCACAGTTCAAATCAAATTTATGAAACCTGTTTCCTGAATTGGCCTACGTCAAGGTGCCACAATCAATCCAAAAAGTCTGGGTGAATTTATTAAGTTTAGTTGTGATAATCAGCAAACACTGGAGATACTTGTGTTATGAAAACATTGCTGAAGAATTAAAAACATGAGTAGCAGAGTGCTAGATCCCCCCGGCTAATTCTGTTCTCACTATGACCAGCCAAATATATCTAGAAGCCATCAAACAAGATATTTGTATTCTCTTCCTTGTTAATCTTCTACAAGCAATATCAGGAAACATGCCATCTCTGATCCTGGAAGTAATATATATCATGAAAGGACCTTTGATAGTCTTATCGGCTAATACTTTTTAAAGCTGCCCAAGCTGGTAACTAATAGAATCCGTGATAAGAAATTTTATAGTTTAGCAATGCATTGCTGTTATAGAGTACTTCTTTCTCTTTGACCTCTATCTCCTGATGATCAGTTTCATTAAATTATAACAACTTGAGAGAAAGAAAAAAATATGCCTCACAATTTTTATGCATCCTAAACCATCAGAGAAATATTCCCCATTGGGGATTTTTACCTACCTTGTAAGGAATTCATATTTGCTTTCCTGATGATAATATATTCATGCTATTGCTCAAATATCAGAGAAAAAGTCTTCTCTTTTTAATTAGCTGGCTCCGTAGAGAGATAAGGACAACAGCATGATGGAAAACTGTTGTTGCTAAGTTTCAGCCAGATTGCCGTTAAAACAAATAAACGTTCTTTCAATTTTGAAGTTTTTTCTATTTTTTAAAATGCAACAATTTATTCAGCTAATAACAAATAATGCTTCCCCCATTTTGACCTATGTGTATGTATGTAAACAATATATAATATTGACCACTTCTGGAACATACAACATTTAACATTTTAAACTATTGATAACTGATAATCTACTTTTGCTTAGTAGTCTCTGTTTTTAATTTTGAAACTGTGAATTAGTTTTTATTTAGTGATAGACTTCAAATATAAGTTCAGTTTTCAAATGCAGTGTTTAAAAAGGATTTTGGTTCAGGCTCCACCTGTCTATAATATTTATTCAGAAAAATATTCTCATATTAATTTTTTTCTGGGATCCACTATTAACCAATATCCTGTCCATGTTCTTTTAATAAAAATTTAGAGCTATAAAGGATTGGAAATAACTATAATAGGCATCAGTAATTCCATTGCCATAAGCTGCATTATTATTGGTTTGAATACAATCAAATTCACTTTGCTTGCAAGATCTATCACTGAGCAAAAAGACAAATAATGCCTTTTGAAATTTGAGAAATGCTAATCAGAAAAAAATAGAAACAAATTAAACTTTGCCATGGATGAGGGCAAACAATACCTTTATGTAAGGACATTTTGAAATATAGCTGCATTTTTCTTTTAAAGAATATCTGCTACCATTTAAAACTGAGCTGAAAGTGATGGAAAACCTAAAGAGATTTCGTTAGGTTGTGTTTTTTCCCCTTTAACCATGGGAAATAGGTGCAAAACACTAACTAGGAAGGTTTTCCACATTTAGATTTGTAGTTTGACAGAAAGCAAAGATTTCAGGAAAAAAGTAAAATATTTATGGAAACACAAGGAGATTGTTATATTGAAGCAACCAAGTTCATGGGTCCCTGAAAATATTAAAATAGGAATAAGGTAGGTTTCAGAACTCTTCTCATCCTCTCCCCACTGATCAGCATACCTTTCATTATCTGATGAAATTCTAGTGACATTGAAAACATGTTACATTTTTGATCGCCTGGGGAAACAAAACATACCTTTCTCTAAGAACGGCAAGCATGACTTTCCTTCACTCTTTTTTCAATGATAAAATCTGTTCTGGTTCTTGCAACTGAAAATCAAACAGGATACACAGATGTTTCCACAAAACGTTTCTGCTGATGGGAACAATTATCAACGTTCTAAAAAAAAAAAAAAAAAAAAACAGAGGGAAATATCTTCCTCTGGCTGTGGTCCTGAAAGTACTTTTTTTTTTCATTTCTAAAAAGCATTTCAGATGCGCTTTTATTGGGATCACAGCAAAAATAATTGTGCTTATCTCTATTGTTACATGCACAGAAATTATGAGCCCATCTCCAACTCAGCAAATTCTAATTGTTTTTTTTAGGAGGGAGGGAAGTATGCATACTAAATGTATATAACATATCATCTAATTCTCCCCCCCACCCCCTCAAAAAAGAAACATGGTCTGGATCCCTCTGTATACTGTTATCCCTCTGACAATTTTAGTAATCTTCATGGCTTCATCTTTAACTGACATTCTGACAACACCGTTCTAGAAAATTAGATTTCATGAAGGGAAGTGAGGTTCACTGATCTAGCCATCTTCTCAAAACCAAATTGTTCCCAGGAGTGTTGATTGTTCAGGTTAGTAATTGTAATATTTGTGTGCAGTTTCACATAAATAATAACAATGATATTGTCTATCTATTGAATACTTCTAAGGAGTTTCACAAAACAAGTCATCATGTATTCAAAGAACACTAGTTTCATGTTTATAAGAATGTATGTGATTTGGAAAGTTGAGTGTGTGGACTCTGGCATTTTCAAACCAAAAAGGGCCAAATAACTATAAAATGGCCAGAAGGACATGGTCAGATCTCAATGCCTCGTCATATCATCACTCACATATTTGAAGATGAGTTCAGGATTATATTTGTGGCAATAGGAAAATAATAACTTTAAACTGTGTTAGCTATGGCCAATTTCCAGGTATATATCATAGTTAAGATACATGAGAATAAAACCAATGAAGAAACTGATGTAACCAGGAAAATATATAGCAGAAAGTGCCAGTAGAACTACATAAGAGATGATCCACTTCTGAATGGGTCTGTATGTGTTTGTATTACGTATTACATAATGTATTTATTTAATTTCAACTTCAGTAATGTTATTACTGAATATTACAGTGAGTGAATATAAATTCAACAAAATTGCTTTCATAATCTAGGATGAGGGTAGTTTTGAACTCTCTGAAATGCTTCTTACATTATTTTTCTCTACTATATGCTCTTGTTTTGTGCTCAGCGGTAGTTTCTATGAAAAGGAAGACAACCATTCCAGGACTTTTGAGAAAGAAATATGAAGCTAAAGATGGTACTTCAAATGGTTACATCAAGACAGTACTGCTAAAAATGGAACAGGTAAACATGGCAGAATAAAATGCCAGCAAGTAGTATGGCTCTTTGTAATTCTTCTTTGGAGAGGACTTGAGATCACCAGCAAGTACTCCAAACAGTTGCTCCTCATAAGAGGAACACAAGATAGCAGTCTCCAGCTAGTTTAGGACTCTTTGTAGACAAAAGAATAGTCATCTTGCTGAAATTATGGTAAGTGTCAGTGAAAAGACACTGCATTCACATATTTCTTTTTCTAATAACTTTTGAATACTGTTAATTTCTTTTCAGCTATTAGCCTTTGTATGCTAGCTGAGTTTCCTTCAATCCTTAAAGAAAGATATTTTAAATTTCAGTTTAAGGACTTTAAAAACATTTATTTTGGAATGAATAGCAAAAGGATGATTAGAAGTTTGATTTTGGAAAGTTACAAGTGGACCAAAAAACCAGATGGATTTGAAATAAGATTTTGGAATTACTCCAAAGTATTCTTCCCATGAGAAATGCTTTTTGTTTTGAATTTCCTTAAAAAAAAAAAAAGATAGAACGAGACTTTGCAGGTTGGACAGTAAGAAGGAAATAAAGATCACAATTAAGGAATAAAATTTGATTTACCAACCCCAAATCAAATAAAATACATTAACATTGGACATATTAAAATATATTTTTGAACAATGGATCTTGAAGTTACGTTTTTCAATATCTGCCTCTATAGACTATGTTTAAAAGATATTATGGAAAAAAACCAAGTTATATCTGACAAGTTTGAGACTGATCTGAAAGTGGATTTAAAAATGACAGGATGAGAATGATATGGAAAAAGATGCTACTCTGGATATCCAAAAGAAGCTGGCTGATGATTTAATAATTATAAACGGCTGTTCAAATAAATCAAGACTTGGATTATTTTCCTACATTGGACTTTAACATGGAGACTTTCTAAAACTTTTAATAATTTTGTGGGAATGGGCAATATAAAAATGAAAAGAAATAAAGTTCTAGCAATTTATTTGAAAAATTAAAATCAAGATTAGTAAAAGTAAAAGGAAGAATATAAATTTGGTTCATTTGATCATGGTTAAAATATGTGGTTATCTCTGGTTTCCCTTAATGAGCTTTCCTGATCAGTATTCAAAACCAAGTCTTTAAGAATTTATTTAAAGGTAAGAGATGTGATATGGGAAGATTATTTTAAGAGATGATGATAAGTTACTAAAAGTCAACATAGTTACTATAGTTACTTTAAATTATTAAAGTTATTTTATCTTTATAGAAAATATCTAGAACATGGTGACATATTTTGTTTTATTTTAAGAGAAGGTGACATGTTTATCCTTGTGATGAACATGGAAGTCATTTCTTTCTATATTTTTCTTTTTCTTTACTATATTCTTATATTTTATTTCTTTTACATTATTTTTCTACATTATTTTCCCATTTTATTATTTTACTCGATATATTTTATTTGAATCAGTGTTTTTAGTTTTTAATTGTATTTTTTAATAAAATTGCTAATTATAAAGAATAAAAATCAGGCAAATATTTCAACAATGAATTTTCAAAGTGTGCTTAATTTAAAGTATATTATTAATCCCATTACATATTAACAAAAGACATGACCTTCACTAGAAGTTGGTGCAAAAATTATACAAAAATCACTGAGGTTTTAATAAATGACAAAAAGTAAATAGAGTAAAATGTTTAAAGCTTTTCTCATGGTACATTAATAGAGCATAGGAATGTAGAGATAAGTGTAATTGGAATCCTGTTATTCTTTCATATGTTAATACCTAAATTACATTTCTGTTTGATCTGCATTTAAAAACTAATGGACTATGACATACTGTGTTAGTCATGAATGTACTTTTTTAAAAGAAGTAAATTTCTAAAATACATTTGAAACCTTAAAATAAAATTGTTTATATTTTTATTTGCAAACACACAAATTTGGTTTTGGATTTTTTTTAAGTCAAAAGCCATGTTATCAAGTTTGGTGACATTGAAAGTGGGATGTCTGAGTTACATAGCCTTGTTAAAAATTGCAGAAAAATGCAATTTACACGATCCTTGCTGAGTTTCTGTATGATTAAAAAAAGTAAAAATTGTTCACAACTGTGTAACTCTCTGTTGATGATGTTAAGGTATACCTTATGATAAAAAATAAAATTGAGAGATAGAAAACATATTTTAACAACTGGGGAGAATCTGAGCAGTCATTTTACGAAATACAATTTTTGAGAGCAAAGGGCCCTAATGTAAAGTTAGATTAGCATATATAGGTTGTGTGTGTGTGTGTGTGTGTGTGTGTGTGTGTGTGTGTGTGTGTGTGTGTATAGTTAGTTGTTAGGCTAAAAACCCAATTGTTTCTTGATAAAAATAGTGAGTTAACAGTTTACTGATGATAACTTAAATCCTAACTTAATTTTTTGCCCTGTGTTGTTTCTGCTTCATTAGTGAATATAGTGGTAGGGATGTTCAGGCCATTTCAATTGTCTTTGAGCTGTCTGGTTTCTTAGAGACAAGTTTCAGGAATCTCAAAAAAAGAAGAGCTAGAATCTCCTTTCATGCTGGAACTTAGGTAAGCAATTCAATATAACTCAACCATTTGTAGGATTAAATAAGAGCTTATGGAAGAAACAAACTCAAGCAATGGTTATAATGGTAGTGGCAACGGCTTGATTGAACAGAAATTTCTTCAATATTCTTCCATTTTTATAAAGTCTTGTATTATGTTTATAATAATTCCCCACTGAAGACATTTAAGAAATCACCCAAATGTTATTAACATGGAAAATATTGTTAGATACAAATATATCTTGAATGAAAAGGGAGAACTCAAAACTAAACAAGAATTGAGTGATCAAGGAATCGATATGGCATAGTATTCACAAGTGCAGATATATGCTAGATATAGTATAGACTAGTATAGTCTTTATTGCCATTGTACAAAATAAATACAACAAAATTGGTTTTAGCCTCACTGGTGCAAAATTATAACAGAAACGAAAAAGAAAGAAAAAGAAAAAACTAGTCATACATGCATGGAGTGATTGTGGTTGTATTTAAAAGTCTGACAGCCCAAGGATAGAAACTATTTTTAAACCTATTTGTTCGGCTGGCTATACTTTGATGTCTTCTACCCAATGGTAGAAGTGCAAAGGGACACTGACCAGGGTGTGAATCATCTCTGAGTATTTTCCTTACTCTACTAAACTAGTGAGACCTGGCGATGTCATTCAGATATGACAAAGATGTTAATCCTTTACAGATTTTATAAAGAACCAACAGAATTAGACAAGATATTAACAGGGGCAGAAAAAAAAATTTATAAAGAAAATGTAAATCAACTTATTGGGTATTAAATTGGAAAGTGAACACGTGAAGGAGATAATGATAGCATGGGGGAAAAACTTTGGTTACACAATAGAGTTAGACAAATGGCAGAAACTGTGGGATAGGAACTATAAATTAACAATGTCAATGGCATTGAAAGAAAATTTGTATAAGATGTTTTATAGATGGCATTTTCCACCAGCGAGGTTGGCAAAGATGTTTAAGATAAGTCAGCTAAATGCTTGAAGTGTCACCAGATACCTGGGTCATATTGGTGATGGACAAGCTCAAAGGCTAAAAAATATTGGACAAAAATACATCTGTGGCTGGAAAAAATGATAAAGCAGCACATTGATTTAAAGCCAGAAATATTCTTCTTGAATACCTGAAAAATATACCTGAAAAATATAGTAAGCAAAATGCATATCTAATTATTCATATATTATCTGCAGCTAGAATCATATTTGCACAGAATTGGAAAAGTGAAGTGATCCCCACAGGTGAAAATGTGATCAGAAAAATATTAGAATGTGCAGAAATGAATGGACTAACGTTAGCAATTAAGGAAAAAGAACAAACTGAATATTACATGAAATGGGACTTATTTTATTAGAAACAGGGAAACAAAAGAAAAATATTAATGAAATAAAGAAGATATGTTAAGAGAGAGAAGCAAATATTATGATTATTATGTTTAATATTATTATTTTAATATTAGATAATTGATGTTAATGTAATGAATACAGTTATACATCTTGATTACTATTTTACAAACATATTTGTACCTGGACGACACACTGTCTAATTGAAAATGGAATATATCTATCTATATCTATATCTATATCTATATCTATATCTATATCTATATCTATATCTATATCTATATCTATATCTATATCTATATCTATATCTATATCTATATCTATATCTATATCTATATCTATATCTATCTATCTATCTATCTATCTATCTATCTATCTATCTATCTATCTATATATATATATATATATATATATATATATATATTAAAAAAAGACATTGAAGAAATAGGCACAAAATATCTGGCCATAAAGATATTACCTAATCAAGGAAAGTTCTAATAGAAAATTCTAAACTAATGGTATGGTACCCCAAAGGGTTGTGAAAGTTATGAAATCTGAAACTTTGAAATATGATTGCGCAAGAACATCCAAACCAAGATATGAAGGGATAGAAGATTCTCAAACAATTCCTTCTAGTAAAATACATAGAACTGAAGATTGAAATATTAAATATGAGTTGTTGACATTAATTAAAGCTTTCAGAATTGACCAGTACTCCAGTGAGTACTCCAGTGATGGTGCCCTAATTTTATAACAGAGAACAAACTTCACGGAACATGATATGATTGCAGCCTACAGACAGAAGCGCCAGCAGAAAATCAGAAATACCTTCAGAATTAAACTGGGGAAAAAAATAACAGGTTGCAGAAAACACATGTGCTCTTTTTAGCCTGAAATACTGAGGATTGGGCAGTTGGTTCTTTAGTGGCTCCCTGAGTCTTGTGGACTCCAGTGTGTTTCTTGGATTGTTTTATACTTCCCTTGATTGAGTTCCTACATTGTTCATTGAACACAGGGGCTTTCCTCAGCCCCTTGAGTGTGACTGGATTGGACAGTCTTTTGCTGCTTGGTTACCCTGTGCAACAGTTTGCCTGACAAATCAGTGCTTGGTAGGAAGAGGGAAAAGATTACAGAAGAATGGTGGTGGGGCCAATTTTCATTCAGTTAGATATTTTTGTGACTGAGCTGAGGGGTAGGTAGAGAAACTGCTGTTGTTGTAACTCTGCCTTTGCTTTATTATTATGTTATACGGAATCTTTGATAGAAAGCACAAGTTTTCAAAGTACTGAAAGATTTTATAAAATTATAAAAGGTGTGAAAGCACCTAGAAAGCACATGAAGAGTGCAAGTTAAGAGATCAGACTTGGGACTGTACTGCCTTTGACTACAAAAGTATGACATTTTACTGGAACCACCATAATCCAATAGAATATATCAAGTAATACTAGAGACCTGGAAAAGGGGTCAACTTTGATACTGTATAGTGAATAACTGGAGAACTACCTAGAAGAGGAACAACTGAGAATATTGTTTTGGTAATGGGATGTTTATTTTATTTTATTTTTATTTTTTTATTTTTTTATTTAGTTAGTTTGTCAAACAGGTGTAAGTATAAACATAGACATGAACAAAGGAAATGAGCACAAATAAATGGGGACAGTAGGACAGGGACAGTAGGCACACTGATGAGCTTATGCACACCCCCTTTATGGGGTGAGGTCCACGGTAGACAGTTTAAGGTTGAAGCTGTGAAGGTTTGATGATTTAACAATGGAGTCAGGTAGAACATTTCAGACATTGACAGCTCTGTTGCTGAAGTCGTATTTTCTGCAATCTACTTTGGACCAGTTTACTTTGAGTTTGTATCTATTGTTTGCCCATGTATTATTGAGGTTGAAGCTGCAGTAGTCATTGACCGGTAGGATAGGACATGGTTCCTCTGGCAGATCTTTCATTATTGTGATTGTTATACTCTGTGTTAACAAGTGGGGAACACTTTTACTGTTTGCAGTAAAAAAAACTGGGGAAGAAGTTGTGCAATTGAAGACTGTAGAATTCATATACATCTCCACAATATCCATCTCTTTCCCTTCCTGAGTATTGGCATTGTCAGCAATCCAAGCAGAACAAATCTGAGTATACATTAAACATTTATAAGATAAACTTTCAATTTTAAAGAAAAGAGGAAAGTGCCTTGCTGTTTAATGTTACCATTTACATGCTGGTTAGGGAAATCTGGGAGTTGAAATCCTCACATCTTAAAGTTGCTATGGTTGAGCAACATTGATTTAGAAGATGAAACGGGCTATAATACATTTATCCATGACTTGATATTGTAAATCAGAAAGTATCCTGGTTGGCAAGGGTAGGTAAAGGTAGGAACAGTATGTGATTTACTTATGCTTAGCTATTGATTCATCCTGTGTTAAATTTAGCCTCTGTTACGCATCACATCACTATAGCCAGACCAGACTAGCTGAAGAGGAAAGGGATAGAAAAGCAATCCTGGTACTCTAAAGCCTTTTTTATCATATGATTGGGAGTTAACCTCTGCCAGAGAAAACAGAGCTTGAGAGGGCCACCCATTGCTCTTCAAGCTCAATTTTCATCTGTGATGACATCCTGCAACTCTTTGCCAGTGAAAATGGAGCTCAACCCTCCCAAGCTCTATTTTCACTAGGGAGGGCACTATGGCCAGTCCTTCACTGTTTCCAGGAAGGCCCTGTGGGCCAGATCTAAGCACCCCATGGGCCATTTCAAGTCTTTAGGCCTTGAGTTTGACACTCCTGACCTAGGGTAAGAAAAATAACATGGTGGAATTTGGTGAGTTGAAATAGAACTCAGGCTGAATTATATAACCCATTTATAAATCATATGCTTGTACTCATTAATACAGCCTTAGATTATTG
This sequence comes from Thamnophis elegans, assembly GCF_009769535.1. Taxonomy (NCBI): domain Eukaryota; kingdom Metazoa; phylum Chordata; class Lepidosauria; order Squamata; family Natricidae; genus Thamnophis; species Thamnophis elegans. The sequence goes on from NC_045550.1 coordinate 51,677,696, forward strand.
CCTCTACTGCACATTTATACAAAATTATCATACTTTGGGTGTGAAGATGTAGCTCTCTGAAGAAGTGAAGCTTGGAAATATAGAAAAAAAAAGAGAAGAGGAATAACCTGAGGTAATCAATCAAGGTGAGAGATTGAATTATAGTGGCAATCATTGCACTGTTGGAAGATCTGTAGAGGACATATTGTCCTGAAGAAAATCTATGTAGTTGCTAAGAGTTGACATTGATTTAATGGTGCCTTATTAATCAATTACATTTATGTAAAAGGTAAGAATTATTATATAAAGTATTTTGAGAACTTTTATAAAATGTCCCTAGTGCTGAGCTAGCAATGTGTTATTGGTTATAACATTCAAGTTTTAAGAAGAGAAGGTTCAAAGTAGTTACACTATTATGTATCCTTCATTCCTGGTGTTAACTGTGGTACAGCTTATTAAATGGTAAAACATTTATGTAACAAAATCTACCACGTTGTTACCAACATAGATAGATTAATTACAAATTCATAGACAATTACATATTTCATAAAGGCCATGGAATTCTGTCAGGTTGAATATATGAACCAGACATTGAAAGAAGTTTTAAAGTTGTTTCCTCTTCTTGTGACCTTTATATTTACCAACTAATTTGATCTTCCCAGAGAAGAAGAATACCATATATCTTTTATTAACCATTGTCTAGTTTTGGGAATTACACAATCACCTATAATTTCACAAGCCACTGTTAATATATTATGGAAACAACACATTAATAAGAGTTTTGAACCAATAGAAGAAAAAGCAACATTCTGGAAAAATAATTGACTGTGGAAATGCAGGTATACCAGTGGTGGGTTCTGGATGATATGGGCGTACTAGTGGTAGCTGGGAGCAGTGGCTATCATACCAGAACGGTGGGCCATTTGGCCCACCCACCTGCCCGCATTCCTTACTGTTTTTTGAGGGAAATGGGCTAATTGTTCACGCGCGCACAGCGTGTGGTGCATGTGCGACCTCCGCCGAGCAGCTGAGTGTTGCTGGACAGTGGCGTGTGCATGTGTGCACAGTGCATGTGCCCACTGAGGATGCCCAGCCCCATCTCAGTGTACTAGTTGCAAGGGGATCCAGAACCCACTACTGTGGTACACAATAGTGCATCTCCAATTGGACCCAAAAGTAGTGCTTGCCATAGTAGAAATGCATAGTAGAAATGCAAAATCTATTGCTTTTCATAGCAATAGATTTAACCAATCCTTTTCTATGTCTGTTAGAGTTGCAACCTGAATCCAAGTGGCTACCTAATAGTTAAATATCTAACATATTAATTTAAATTTTATTTTTTTCTGAATTGAAGAAGCCTTTTGGATGAGAAGCAAAGGATTTGAAAAAAACAAGACAGGCCAGTGGTCTTTTGGGGGAAAAAAACTTTTGGACCTCTTTGTGAATCCTTGTTAAAATTTACCCTAATGAGATTTGTTTTTTCCAGAATTTTGGACCTGGCATTGGTCCAAGTCTCCTAAACACCCTCCAAATTTGAGAGAAAAACTTTTACATTATGAAAAGTTTCCACTCTACATAACAATACCTAAATTTTGAAGTTCATGCTTGCAGATGGGAAACATGCTGTATGAAAGTAGTTAATTTTATGTTGTCCTTAACTATTTGAATCAACTACCCTATATTTGAATTAACTAACCTGTGGCTAAATAACAAATACACTATTAATCATCTGGTTTGTATTATAAATCTATAACTTTGTTCCAATCAAGATTTTTTTAAATGCAATAAACATACTCATTGGTGATTAAAATTATGATATGATTCTATAATTCCATGAATAAGTATTTGTGCATTTAATTCTATTTAATTTACAGATTGGCCTAATATGTTTTGCAATTCTTCAATGGATATTTGTCCTAAAATACATGTGTGTAAGTCTACGATTGTGTTTCTATATGCCTATATATATTTGTCCATGTGTATATGACCATATATGCAAAGAAATATGTGGGCTTCAAGTATATATAAATCAATGCAATGGATCCTATTTTTAGAATATGAGGGATGACTACTACAATCTCCATTTATCGATGCTATACCAACAGCAAATGTTCTCTTCACTAACATAATAACTCCTCAACTTCAAATACAGAAACAGACTTTCCTTACTATAGAAGTGTAGAGTTTAAAGCAATTGCTTTTCAATTTGGATAGAAAATTCTAAAATCACAAGTTTTAAAGATTATTGATATATGGAAACCAGAAATGTAAGTCATAGATCAACCAGGGAAGAAATGGAAGATAAATTATATAGGGAAAATTGGTCCACCAGAGTGGATAATAAAAATTACTGTAACTAAAGATATCATAGGAGACATACTAGTGAAATAGAAATGAATTAGGCCATTTGAGAATATAAGAGAGAATAATGAAGGACATACAGCCTAATTCAAGCCTGCATCCAAATGGAATTGAGACCCTTGTAGGAAGAGATTATAAAGCATCCTATTTTGGGGGAGTGAATATCTTAAAAAGAAGAGACAAGTTTGGGAACTGATATATCTGGAAGAATTAATTTTAGATTTAACTTACTTGAGCTTTCTCTATCAAATAGATAAATGTCTATGGAGATTTGAAGTCATCCATGTCATGGTTGTAACAAAGGTGCTTTTTCAAGAGGCAACTGCCATACTACCAGTACATAGATAGTACATAGTACCCAATGGCAGTATCTCCAAGAAGGATCACTGAGTTCTAGTAGTGGACAATCACCTCCATATGATTGAACAATGTGCTGCAGCTGCCAAAAAACAAACAAACAAACCCCATCATCCTAGGCTGCATTAATGGAAAGATAGAATCAAGATCACATGAAGTATTAGTACCACTTTATAATACCTTGGCAAGAGCATTATAATATTGCATCAAAGTTTGGTTTCCACAATGTAAAAAAAGACATTGGGACTCTATAGAGAGTGCAGAGAAGAGAAACAAAGATGATTAGGGGACAGGAGGCTAAAACATATGAAGAATGTTTACTGAATTTGGATATATCTAGTTTAATGAAAAGAAAGACTAGGGATTACATGGTAGCAGTGTTTCAATATTTGAAGGGCTGCCACAAAGAAGAGGGGAGGGGTCAACTTATTCTTTAAAGCACCTGAAGACAGGACAAATAGCAATGGATGGAAACCAATCAAGGAGAGAAATAAGGAGAAATTTCCTAACAGTTAGAACAATTAATCAGTGGAATGGCTTGCTTCCAGTAGTTGTGGATGGTCCTTTTTTTCTTCTTCTTTTTATTATTTCCTTTTTTCCCCCTTTTTTTTAATCTCTTAACTTTCAATGTACTTGGTTTTAATATACTCTAGACTGTGTTTGATAAAAAGCTAAGCCGGGTATGGGATCTGGGAAGTCTGAAGGGGGGTAGGGAGGGGGGATCATAGGGGGGAGGGGGGAGGAGGGAGGGGGGAAACATAGTTTCAATTTTCAAAACAACAAGAATGCACTTGTATACTGTTGCTCCTTTCCTTTCTTTTATTTTCTTTTTTTTTTTCAATTTTAGTATAAAATACAAATCGAATACACTAATGAATAGCAGAAATACACCGAAGTGAGGAGTAGAGGGAAAGAAGAGGGAGGAGTAGAGAGGGAGTGAGAGGGGAATGGAAGGAGGGTGAGATGGAGGGAGGGGGAGAAAGGAACGTTAGAGGGGGAGGGGAAGTAGAGGAGGGGAATGCTGAAGGGGAGAAATGAAAGTTGGAGGGGGAGAAAGAAAGGGTGTATGGAGGGTTGAAGTGTTATGTTGGTTTTGTATTTTGGAAGAGTTGTGTTCATTGTTTCTTTAATAGCACAGTATATAAGTGATTGTATAAATTGAAAATGAAAATGAAATAAAACATATATAATAGTAGTTGTGGATGGTCCATCACTGGAGGCTTTTAAGACTATGAATATTCTTTGTCTGAAATTGTGTAGTGTTTCCCAATTGAGCATGGGTGGTGTTAGTATATTAGAAATTAGTTCGACAATTGGTATATTAAACAGTTGACTAGACATAGAAGAAATAAGGAACTTGATTATAAGAAACTGGCACAAGAACTGGAGTTCTAAATAATTGAGACATAGAAATGATAACTAATTAATTGGATGACTGAAAAAAATCCAAAAACTAAACAAAGTAATTCCTGCTTTCTTAACAAACTTGCTTGAATTGTTAGGGAATATTACAAGGATGTCATCTGATTGGATCACGATTAAATTGTACAGAAATATAGCCCTAAAAATATGTGTTTTGGGCTAGTAAGGCAGTACATTTTACTTCAGGGCCTGTTTCTAATAAAATTATTATGAATGTGTTAATTAACAGCCCAAAATGAATGCATAACATATTCTATGAATAACATATAATATTAAATACAATGGCTATGGGTACTTATGGAGTCCCAGTAAGGTTGATTGCATTTGCTCCCTATGATCAAATAATTGTAAAATTAAAACAAAAGTTAAAATAGATTCCCTACATCTCTGTCCATGAATGTATGTATATATATACTGTATATGTGAATAAAATTTAAGTTTCTTTCACTAATCTCTGCTTGATTCGGGTTGATCTTGCTGGAGATTCTAGTTTTAACAGTGACAGTCCTGTGGGTATAAATTATAGAATTCATTCAGTAACTTAAGCAGATTTAATGTGATCCAAGAGCCAATTTGGTATAGTGGTTATAGAATCAGACTAGAAATAAGGAAAGTGTGAATCATAGTCCCATTTTAGGCATAAAGCCAGCACTGTGACTTTGGGCAAGTCATTGTCTCTTAACTGTAGGAAGGGAGGCAATGAAAAACTTTGTGAAGAAAACTGAAGGGACAAATCCAGGAACTCATCAGAACAAAAATAGTGTCATCCCAGCCCATCCAGGTCCCTCAATTTATCCTCTCTTGTTGACACAGAGCTGATAGCTGGGCAAGAAGATCTTTGACTCCATCTTCTACACTGTTCACCAGGGCAAAGCTCATTGGCTTCCGGAGGGCAGACAAAACCTTAGTTCAGCAGTCCCCAACCTTTTGGGCACCACGGATAGAGGTTTTTCTATTGACTTGAGAGGGCATGGTTTCACATGCTGCATGCATCCTGAAGATGGGGATTTACTTGGTTGTGTGGCTCAGGGCCTGGTTCCAGTCCACAGACATGAGTTTGGGGACCCCTGCCTTAGTTGATTTAATTTTTACACATTGTTTTCAAGATCTTCCCCTTCCCATCTGAAATTATATAGACAGACAGACAGACAGATACAATTTCTATATAAATGTAAAGGTTCCCTCACACATATATGCTAGTCGTTCCTGACTGTAGGTGCAGAGCTCATCTCCATTTCAAAGCTGAAGAGCCAGCACTGCCCGAATATGTCTCCATGGTATGTAGCCAGCATAACTAAATGCCAAAGCCACATGGAACGCTGTTACCGTCCCACCAAAGGCGGTCCCGATTTTTCTACTTGCATTTTTATATGCTTTCAAACTGCTAGATTGGCAAAAGCTGAGACAAGAAACGTGAGTTCACTCTGTTACGTGGCGCCAGGGATTCGAAATGCTGAACTGCTGACCTTTCTGATTGACAGGTTCGGCATCTTAGCTACTGAGCCACCACATCACTTTTTAATTTCTATACAAAATATCCCTAATATATGTAGTTTTAAACAAATGCTTATTCAAATTTTCAAGTCATGATTTCTGTGG